>NC_058084.1:481687352-481987352 GCF_014858855.1 Bufo gargarizans
GCTGTAGTTATACTTGCACACTGCGCGCTCCTTATGATGGCCGCCGGCAGGCTGTAGTTATACTTGCACACTGCGCGCTCCTGTGATCGCCGCCGGCAGGCTGTAGTTATACTTGCACACTGCGCGCTCCTGTGATCGCCGCCGGCAGGCTGTAGTTATACTTGCACACTGCGCGCTCCTTATGATCGCCGCCGGCAGGCTGTAGTTATATTGCACACTGCGCGCTCCTCATGATCGCCGCCGGCAGGCTGTAGTTATACTTGCACACTGCGCGCTCCTTATGATCACCGCCGGCAGGCTGTAGTTATACTTGCACACTGCGCGCTCCTTATGATCGCCGCCGGCAGGCTGTAGTTATACTTGCACACTGCGCGCTCCTTATGATGGCCGCCGGCAGGCTGTAGTTATACTTGCACACTCCTTATGATCGCGCGTTCACAGGAAATCCCGGGTCTCACGAGATGACGCCAATAGGCGTCGCTGAGACCTGAGAGCGCCGCTGTCCTGAAGCCTATCGGCGTTAGTGTGACGGGAAGTGGTTAAAGACATATTTTTCCTACAGAGCACATGAAAATGAAGATGTTCACCCCAAAATGTATCGCCCCGTTTCTCCTGTCTTCAGAAATACCCCCATTGTGGCCCTAATCTTAGGTCTTGACAAGCGGCAGGGCCCCAACATAAAGGAGCACCCAGTTGTTTTCAGAACACAAAGTTTGCTTGAAAATGGTTCCGGCCCCATTGCGCACTGGTAATGGCGTTGAGCTGCCAAAACGATAGAAAACCCCCATAATGGACCCCATTTTGAAAACTAGACCCCCTACGGTATTCATCTAGGGGTGTAGTGAGCATTTAGACCCCCTAGTTTTTTGTAGAAATTAATGCAAAGCAGGCGGAAAGAAAATATTTTTAATTTTTTACACAAAAGTGTCAATTTCAAGACAGATTTTTTCCTACAGAGCGCATGGAAATGAAGATGTGCGCCGCGAGAGGAGTGGCGCCTTCTACCGCCATAGGGCTATGGGGTCTGGGGATGGAATCGGAGTCCCCGCTATCTGAAGCGGTGTCAGAGTGGTCAGAGCAGAGACATTCGGAGGCTGCTCCGCACTGAACAATCTCTGAGGCTGGGTTCTCACCTGAGCGTTTTACAGCGCGTACGATCGCGCTGTAAAACGCCCGACGCCCCAAGGAGTACAGGAGCTTCTTTGGGGCGTCTTCTCGCGCGTTCCCGTACATAGACTTCAGTGGGCGTTCGCTTGTCTCTGTATGCGCGATTGCAAACGCCCGTACAATCGCGCATACAGAGCGTACATTCAGGTCTGAACCCAGCCTGAGCCATTGCTTTTTCTGTACAGCTCAGAAAGAAATTTAAATAACGGACCGTCCCTAATAGACCGGTAATGGACGGCACTGACTGACACCCACCGGCTGACGTTTTCTGTGATAGCCGTGATAAAGAGTATGGCGGCGATCACGTGATCAGAGAGCGCTTGTCACGGTCTCTGATCGCTGCCCCTTCCTCCGGTAGCTGCGGCCACGGAGCTACAGCGCGTGATTTTATCGCTAACTTGGGCTGAAGTGCCACCGTAAAAAGGCGTCGCTCCAGCCCAAGGCCCCTTAGTGACCGCCGTAAAAACACGTATGGGTGGTCACTAAGGGGTTAATTAATCGGGGTATTGATTTAAATGTCATAGATGGAGGCAGCGAGTGACCGAGGCGCAATCTGAGGCCGGTGTGCAGAGGCGCGAGGGATCGGAATAGATCGGCCCTTGGCAGTCGCACCCGGGTCATGTGACAGCGACACTGCGCCATGTGACCAGCTCCTCCCGTATCACACAACTGAGGATTAGATACACCGCTCAGCAGGGAGTATCACACAGGAGAGCATTAGATACACAGCTCAGCAGTATCACACGGGATAGGATTAGATACACAGCTCAGCAGACTGTATCACACAGGATAGGATTAGATACACAGCTCAGCAGGCAGTATCACACAGGATAGGATTAGATACACAACTCAGCAGACAGTATCACACAGGATAGGATTAGATACACAGCTCAGCAGACAGTATCACACGGGATAGGATTAGATACACAGCTCAGCAGGCAGTATCACACAGGATAGGATTAGATACACAGCTCAGCAGACAGTATCACACAGGATAGGATTAGATACACAGGATAGGATTAGATACACAGCTCAGCAGACAGTATCACACAGGATAGGATTAGATACACAGCTCAGCAGACAGTATCACACAGGATAGGATTAGATACACAGCTCAGCAGACAGTATCACACAGGATAGGATTAGATACACAGCTCAGCAGACAGTATCACACAGGATAGGATTAGATACACAGCTCAGCAGACAGTATCACACAGGAGAGGATTAGATACACAGCTCAGCAGACAGTATCACACAGGATAGGATTAGATACACAGCTCAGCAGACAGTATCACACAGGAGAGGATTAGATACACAGCTCAGCAGACAGTATCACACAGGATAGGATTAGATACACAGCTCAGCAGACAGTATCACACAGGATAGGATTAGATACACAGCTCAGCAGACAGTATCACACAGGATAGGATTAGATACACAGCTCAGCAGACAGTATCACACAGGATAGGATTAGATACACAGCTCAGCAGACAGTATCACACAGGATAGGATTAGATACACAGCTCAGCAGACAGTATCACACAGGATAGGATTAGATACACAGCTCAGCAGACAGTATCACGCAGGATAGGATTAGATACACAGCTCAGCAGACAGTATCACACAGGGATAGGATTAGATACACCGCTCAGCAGGAGTATCACACAGGAGAGCATTAGATACACAGCTCAGCCAGTATCACACGGGATAGGATTAGATACACAGCTCAGCAGACGGTATCACACAGGATAGGATTAGATACACAGCTCAGCAGGCAGTATCACACAGGAGAGGATTAGATACACAGCTCAGCAGACAGTATCACACAGGAGAGGATTAGATACACAGCTCAGCAGACAGTATCACACAGGATAGGATTAGATACACAGCTCAGCAGACAGTATCACACAGGATAGGATTAGATACACAGCTCAGCAGACAGTATCACACAGGAGAGGATTAGATACACAGCTCAGCAGACAGTATCACACAGGATAGGATTAGATACACAGCTCAGCAGACAGTATCGCACAGGATAGGATTAGATACACAGCTCAGCAGGGACAGTATCACACAGGATAGGATTAGATACACAGCTCAGCAGACAGTATCACACAGGAAGGATTAGATACACAGCTCAGCAGACAGTATCACACAGGATAGGATTAGATACACAGCTCAGCAGACAGTATCACGCAGGATAGGATTAGATACACAGCTCAGCAGACAGTATCACGCAGGATAGGATTAGATACACAGCTCAGCAGACAGTATCACACAGGATAGGATTAGATACACAGCTCAGCAGACAGTATCACGCAGGATAGGATTAGATACACCGCTCAGCAGGGAGTATCACACAGGAGAGCATTAGATACACAGCTCAGCAGTATCACACGGGATAGGATTAGATACACAGCTCAGGCAGTATCACACGGGATAGGATTAGATACACAGCTCAGCAGACTGTATCACACAGGATAGGATTAGATACACAGCTCAGCAGGCAGTATCACACAGGATAGGATTAGATACACAGCTCAGCAGACAGTATCACACGGGATAGGATTAGATACACAGCTCAGCAGACAGTATCACACAGGAGAGGATTAGATACACAGCTCAGCAGGCAGTATCACACAGGATAGGATTAGATACACAGCTCAGCAGACAGTATCACACAGGATAGGATTAGATACACAGCTCAGCAGACAGTATCACACAGGAGAGGATTAGATACACAGCTCAGCAGACAGTATCACACAGGAGAGGATTAGATACACAGCTCAGCAGACAGTATCACACAGGATAGGATTAGATACACGGCTCAGCAGACAGTATCACACAGGAGAGGATTAGATACACAGCTCAGCAGACAGTATCACACAGGATAGGATTAGATACACGGCTCAGCAGACAGTATCACACAGGACAGGATTAGATACACAGCTCAGCAGACAGTATCACACAGGATAGGATTAGACACACAGCTCAGCAGACTGTATCACACAGGATAGGATTAGATACACAGCTCAGCAGACAGTATCACACAGGAGAGGATTAGATACACAGCTCAGCAGACAGTATCACACAGGATAGGATTAGATACACAGCTCAGCAGACGGTATCACACAGGAGAGGATTAGATACACGGCTCAGCAGATGGTATCACACATGATAGGATTAGATACACGGCTCAGCAGACGGTATCACACAGGATAGGATTAGATACACGGCTCAGCAGACGGTATCACACATGATAGGATTAGATACACGGCTCAGCAGACAGTATCACACAGGAGAGGATTAGATACAGGGGGTCAGCAGACGGTATCACACAGGACAGGATTAGATACACAGCTCAGCAGACAGTATCACACAGGACAGGATTAGATACACAGCTCAGCAGACAGTATCACACAGGACAGGATTAGATACACAGCTCAGCAGACAGTATCACACAGGATAGGATTAGATACACCGCTCAGCAGACTGTATCACACAGGATAGGATTAGATACACAGCTCAGCAGGCAGTATCACACAGGATAGGATTAGATACACAGCTCAGCAGGCAGTATCACACAGGATAGGATTAGATACACCGCTCAGCAGACAGTATCACACGGGATAGGATTAGATACAGCAGCTCAGCAGACAGTATCACACAGGATAGGATTAGATACACAGCTCAGCAGACAGTATCACACAGGAGAGGATTAGATACACAGCTCAGCAGACAGTATCACACAGGATAGGATTAGATACACGGCTCAGCAGACAGTATCACACAGGACAGGATTAGATACACGGCTCAGCAGACAGTATCACACAGGATAGGATTAGATACACCGCTCAGCAGACAGTATCACACAGGATAGGATTAGATACACCGCTCAGCAGACAGTATCACACAGGATAGGATTAGATACACAGCTCAGCAGACAGTATCACACAAGAGAAGCTGTGATCCAGGCTCAGCAGGCTGTATCTCACATGAGAGGCTTAGATACGGCTGTGCTGGCCGCTCCCAGTGTTTGGGGCTCTGGAGATGGTGAGAGAAGCGCCTGTGGACCTCAGTGATGTGAGGAGAGGAGCAGGAGCCATGTCTAGGTGTACTAACATGGCCGCCGGAGGTGTAGGGGGCGGGGCTAGTGCTGACTGACCAGTGTGCTGGGCGGGGCCAGCCCTGTGACGTCACACCGCAAAGCATGCTGGGAGATGAAAACTCCAGGAACCTGAGGGAAAGAGGAAGTTCTGCTGGAAACGTCCTGTAAAGAGGCTCTGATGTCCGGACAGCGGGAGGGAGAGCCCCGGCATGAGGAGCAGGTACCGGGGAGCCGGGAGCCGCAGGCAGTAGTGCAGTGTGTGATGTCTGTCACAGCTGGTGCTTCAGTAGTGCAGTGTGTGATGTCTGTCACAGCTGATGCTTCAGTAGTGCAGTGTATGATGTCTGTCACAGCTGGAGCTTCAGTAGTGGTGTCTGTCACAGCTGGTGCTTCAGTAGTGCAGTCTGTGATGTCTGTCACAGCTGGTGCTTCAGTAGTGCAGTGTGTGGTGTCTGTCACAGCTGATGCTTCAGTAGTGCAGTGTGTGATGTCTGTCACAGCTGGTGCTTCAGTAGTGCAGTGTGTGGTGTCTGTCACAGCTGGTGCTTCAGTAGTGCAGTGTGTGATGTCTGTCACAGCTGGTGCTTCAGTAGTGCAGTGTATATGTCTGTCACAGCTGGTGCTTCAGTAGTGCAGTGTATGATGTCTGTGGCAGCTGATGCTTCAGTAGTGCAGTGTATGATGTCTGTCACAGCTGGTGCTTCAGTAGTGCAGTGTATGATGTCTGTCACAGCTGGTGCTTCAGTAGTGCAGTGTGTGATGTCTGTCACAGCTGGTGCTTCAGTAGTGCAGTGTGTGATGTCTGTCACAGCTGATGCTTCAGTAGTGCAGTGTGTGATGTCTGTCACAGCTGGAGCTTCAGTAGTGCAGTGTATGATGTCTGTCACAGCTGGTGCTTCAGTAGTGCAGTGTGTGATGTCTGTCACAGCTGGTGCTTCAGTAGTGCAGTGTGTGATGTCTGTCACAGCTGATGCTTCAGTAGTGCAGTGTGTGATGTCTGTCACAGCTGATGCTTCAGTAGTGCAGTGTGTGATGTCTGTCACAGCTGATGCTTCAGTAGTGCAGTGTGTGATGTCTGTCACAGCTGATGCTTCAGTAGTGCAGTGTGTGATGTCTGTCACAGCTGATGCTTCAGTAGTGCAGTGTGTGATGTCTGTCACAGCTGGTGCTTCAGTAGTGCAGTGTATTGTGGCAGTTGACGCTTCAGTAGTGCAGTGTATTGTGGCAGTTGACGCTTCAGTAGTGCAGTGTATTGCGGCAGTTGACGCTTCAGTAGTGCAGTGTATTGCTGCAGTTGACGCTTCAGTAGTGCAGTGTATTCCGGCAGTTGACGCTTCAGTAGTGCAGTGTATTGTGGCAGTTGACGCTTCAGTAGTGCAGTGTATTCCGGCAGTTGACGCTTCAGTAGTGCAGTGTATTGCGGCAGTTGACGCTCTAGTAGTGCAGTGTATTGGGGCAGTTGACGCTTTAGTAGTGCAGTGTATTGGGGCAGTTGACGCTTCAGTAGTGCAGTGTATTGGGGCAGTTGACGCTTCAGTAGTGCAGTGTATTGGGGCAGTTGACGCTTCAGTAGTGCAGTGTATTGGGGCAGTTGACGCTTCAGTAGTGCAGTGTATTGTGGTAGTTGACGCTTCAGTAGTGCAGTGTATTGGGGCAGTTGACGCTTCAGTAGTGCAGTGTATTGTGGCAGTTGACGCTTCAGTAGTGCAGTGTATTGTGGCAGTCGATGCTTCAGTAGTGCAGTGTATTGTGGCAGTCGATGCTTCAGTAGTGCAGTGTATTGTGGCAGTCGATGCTTCAGTAGTGCAGTGTATTGTGGCAGTCGATGCTTCAGTAGTGCAGTGTATTCTGTCAGTCACAGGCCGCACTGACATCCTGCGCATGCGCTGCTTTCCTGACGTCGGGGACACTGAAGTCTCTGCCGGAGAGGGACCTGGGAGGCGTCCACCAGTGTCTCCAGCAGTGGTCGTCATCTCCCATAGACGTCCATGTTATGAGGATGTATCCCAGCAGTGATACCAGTATGTGTCACATGACCACTGTGACCATGATGGTTTACATTACTGGTATCATCACTGCGGCCAGTGTCAGGGTGCACCATACTTTACACTGCTGTCACCTCATACATGGAGGAACTGCCCTGACGAGATCTTCCAGTCCTCAGTCCAGACAATAGAGAGAAGACCTCATCTCCTCTGATTTCTCCCAAATGTCCCTCATCATCTCCGGTCATTATAAGCATTTCTATGGGATTTCATGCGGATTCTACATTGACTCCTCTTCTTCCATTCAGGTTCCTGTGATATAGGATTGTCCGATGACATCATCAGTACCAGATAATGGATGGAGACGAGGACAAGATGGCGGAGAGGATATTAGATCTTACCCTGGAGATACTCTTCCTGCTTACTGGAGAGGTGAGAGGTTCTGATGATGTCACATTACACCATTATCTATGGTAATTACAGGGGATGTGACTGGAGAGGAGAGAGGTTCTGATGATGTCACATTACACCATTATCTATGGTTATTACAGGGGATGTGACTGGAGAGGTGAGAGGTTCTGATGATGTCACATTACACCATTATCTATGGTAATTACAGGGGATGTGACTGGAGGGGTGAGAGGTTCTGATGATGTCACATTACACCATTATCTATGGTAATTACAGGGGATGTGACTGGAGAGGTGAGAGGTTCTGATGATGTCACATTACACCATTATCTATGGTGATTACAGGGATGTGACTGGAGAGGTGAGAGGTTCTGATGATGTCACATTACACCATTATCTATGGTAATTACAGGGGATGTGACTGGAGAGGTGAGAGGTTCTGATGATGTCACATTACACCATTATCTATGGTAATTACAGGGGATGTGACTGGAGAGGTGAGAGGTTCTGATGATGTCACATTACACCATTATCTATGGTAATTACAGGGGATGTGACTGGAGAGGTGAGAGGCTCTGATGATGTCACATTACACCGTTATCTATGGTAATTACAGGGGATGTGACTGGAGAGGTGAGAGGTTCTGATGATGTCACATTACACCATTATCTATGGTGATTACAGGGGATGTGACTGGAGAGGTTCTGATGATGTCACATTACATCATTATCTATGGTGATTACAGGGGATGTGACTGGAGAGGTTCTGATGATGTCACATTACACCATTATCTATGGTAATTACAGGGGATGTGACTGGAGAGGTGAGAGGTTCTGATGATGTCACATTACATCGTTATCTATGGTAATTACAGGGGATGTGACTGGAGAGGTGAGAGGTTCTGATGATGTCACATTACACCATTATCTATGGTAATTACAGGGGATGTGACTGGAGAGGTGAGAGGTTCTGATGATGTCACATTACACCATTATCTATGGTAATTACAGGTGGACATGGCTGTAGAAGTGATGGACTCTGGAATGTACATGGTGACATTTATTATTATGTCTTCAATGAACAGGATTGCTCCACGGTGAAGAAGACGTCTAGTAATCTGATACATGAGAAGAACAATGAGAAGATCCTAGAAGTCGTCCACAAGATGATGGAGCTGCTGACTGGAGAGGTGACACCGCCGGGAATGCTGGGACATTATACAGTCACAGCACTGGAGGGGTCTGGGTGATGACGGTGTCATTGTGTTGTCAGGTTCCTATAAGGTGTCAGGATGTCGCTGTCTATTTCTCCATGGAGGAGTGGGAGTATTTAGAAGGACACAAGGGTCTGTACAAGGAGGTCAAGATGGAGGAGGACCAGCCCCTCACATCTCCAGGTAACGGACAGGACTAAATACAAATGCCCTGGAATTCGCTGTCTGTAAAGTCTGAGTCCAGTCTCTGTGTCTCCTGTAGAGAGATCCAGTCAGAGGACAACACCAGAGAGATGTCCGCGTCCTCTCCTTCCACAGAATGGTCAGGTAATGGAGATGTCTCCTCCTCTGTAGGAGGACGCCTTGTTTTATCCAGTAGTATTCTAGGTTTATACTGGTGTAATGAGCTGGAGATGGCGGGATTACAGCCGACCACAGACGCTCCATGTTCTCTGCTTCTTCCTACAAGTCTCTGGCTATGGAGACCACTGGTGGAAATAAGGAACCAATAGGTTTATGTCCCCGAGAGGAACGAGTCCGGACGCGTCTGGTAGAAGCCGATCTCCTCCACGGAAACCACCTGCAGCATGTCCGGCCGTGCTGAGGATGCATGTGTACAAGGTTATTGGCTGTGAGCCGCCATCTAATATCTAGGTCCAGCCTCTGGGAGACCTGCAGCCATTAGGCTCAGACGACGACTGTTGTCGGGTCATTTGTGGTTGTCATGATAATAAAGGGGTTATTACATAACAAGTGTCACAGTGCAGTGAATGGGGCATTTCTGATGAAGGTTTATTACTATGTACATGCAGTAATAATATTGGTTGTATTTTTATGTACAGTACATTTCCCTTCTGGTAGCGCCCCCTGCTGTTTCTTCTGTGACTAGGTTTCTGGTCCACCTTCTCCTGCATTCAGGGATGGACACATGCTCAGTATCTTCTCTGCTCCCTCCTCCTGTCGGTGCCGGTGCAGTCATCTCGTGGAGAAGCAGTGCAGACTCCTTTCATTCATCCCTACTTGTATATTCATGGAGGTATATAGCTGTATCTCTACACGGGGGGGGAGAGGGGCTTAGGAAGAGCTGGCTGCAGTGCACTCCTGGGAGATGCAGGTGCTTGATGGTCACATGGGATGAGCTGCTGCCCACCCACAGAGAATGAAGAGACCAGAGCTGCAGAGGAGGGAGTAACGAAGCTAAAAAGGTTGAATACTATACTGGAGAGCAGCGGTTTCTGCATTTCTGTACTTCAAGTGTTGGTATGCACTACTCCAGATAACTTTTTCTAGTACGTTTTCCATGACCTCACCATATGTAGGTTGTCCTTCTGGTCTTCTGTAGGGACTAGAACACAGAGAAGTCAATAGGCCGCTCCAGCCTCCAGTGCTCTTCCTGTCTCTACAGAGGACAGGTGCAGAGAGGATTCCTGAGTGGAAATTTCCTGTTCTATCAAATTGTAGGATCTTTGTTAGGGTTGTATGGGGGTTTCCTCTCCTTCCAGCCCATGTCTAGACTGGCAAGTACCTTGCATGGTAGGGGTCCCCTAGCCCATCCCAGACCCTTTCTAGACCTTCTCAAATCAGCTGTATGGGATGATCATGTCATGCTGAAGCGACCCTTTGCCCGGACACAAGACGAGACGCGGCCTCTAGCCCGGACACAAGACGAGACGCGGCCTCTAGCCCGGACACAAGACGAGACGCGGCCTCTAGCCCGGACACAAGACGAGACGCGGCCTCTAGCATGTTTGGTATGGTATCCTAGGGTACATTTGCCCACAGATGTTACAGATGCTCCTGTAGATCCTGCACACTCATAGGTTGCTGAAGCTCACATTTCAGATGTTCCCATAAATGCTTTATAAGCAATAAAACAGGAGGAGACCTTCCTGGAGAAGCCTCGCTGTGCGCAGGAGAGCATTTCCAGCTGAAAAGTGCTGAGAAGAACACATGTGGCGGCAGGATGTGCTGCACATATCGCTGAGCTGTTAGTGCCCCTCGGACCACTACTAGGGGTCACCGACTGTCGTGTGCGATGGCTCCCACCATCATCACACCAGCAGTTAGGGCAGTATGTCGCTCCATAGCAAAGGATTGAAGCGCTCACTAGGAGACCTCCATACTGGATCCCAAAGAGGACCTAGAATTGTCACTAAAGACGATACGGTTCCAGTCTGTAGTAGTCCAGGTTTTCCAATCAGGACATCCCTGCAAACGAAAATTACGGTACCTGCACTAACATAACCACTGCGCCCAACATTTCCTAAAAGCTAAGTCGGAACAGCCTAGATCAGTGGTGGCAAACCTATGGCGCGGGTGCCAGATGCGGCACTCAGAGCCCTCTCTGTGGGCACCCTCTGCCCAGTGACTTTTCAAAAACCTAGTAGTAGAGATCCTGGCCTTCCTCAGAGAAAGAGATATCATCATAGTTTGGACAATTTTCTTTTAATAGCAGAATCCACTCCAATTCTCCAGACTACCTATAAATTGTGGATTTTGCAGAATTGTTGAATCGTGAACATCAAGAAATCAGATTTCTCTCCAGACACCAGGAAGATTTTTTTGACCAACACTCATTTCTGCCAATTCTCAAACTTGAGAGGATACAGGGAAAAATATCAGTCTTCTGGAGAAAGAGCCACTGCTTATTAAAGGAAGCAATGGACATCTTGGGGGTTAATGACCTTCTGCATCTCCACAGTTCTTTGGAGCCAGTTTTACGTCTGTTCTCTCCAGAAATTGATTCTTACTGCCTAAACCAAACAATTCTTCTTCCCAGACTGAGAAGACGGGCTTTACTTTCGTGGACTTTTCCAGAAAACCTGTAATGAGGGATTCTTTGGAATGTAAGTCCCTATGGATACCAGCAAAAAGGGGTGAGGTGCTCAGGAATAGAATATGGGCCTAGCATGCTCATTTCCTCCTTTTCCTTTTATCCCGGCCGTCCTGAACAATATATGGATAAAAGCAACCAGTGTCATTCAAATTACTTAATTCTGTCTGAAGCACAGCTGGTTCCCGATCCTGAAGTATTTATTTCTGGAAGACCCAGAACCTCTTTATCTAAGATAAAATATTGTTCTTCTCCAGGGCCCTCTTCTGTATCGAAAGGTCCAGATGCAGAAATCCTGAAAGCTTGAATCCTGAGAGGGAAATCCTGAAAATTCAGGGACTGTCAGAGTAATATCTACCTTACAGCAGAGTCCCAAGGAAGTTTTCTCACCAGTTTACAGGGAAGTTTGGAGGAGATTTTGCTCCTGGTACGAATCTGAATGTTCGGCCCCTTTTCAGGCTACTTTCACATTAGCGGCAGCCTTCTCCGGGCAAACATGCTGAGAGGCGGCCGGAATAAAACTACAAGATGTCGGCCGCTAATGTGAAAGTAGCCTTAATTAAATCAAATGTTCGGATTTTCTTCAGAAGGGATATGATAATGGCATTAGACCCAGGAGCCTAAAGGTACAGATCTCAGCCCTGGGTTGTTTTCTGGACCTTCCCCTTGCAGACTATAGATGGATCAAAATGTTCATTAAGGCTACATCCTGGATCCGACCGGCCCCAAAACAATCCATTCCTCTTTGGGACCTAACTTCAGGGGTCTCTGCGATACTCTTGAGGAGTTGAGTTTGAGATTCTTGTCCCTTAAAACTGTTTTCCCAGATGCCATTACCTTGGCTCGTAGGGTCAGGAAATTACAGCCCCTTCGCATCAGTGAGTCTTACCTGAAAGATTTCAATAAGATCATCCTAAAAGTGTATCCGACCTTTCTCCCTAAAATTCCTCAGCTTTTCACCTTAACCAAGAGATGTTTTTTCCCTCTTTTCAATGCATCCCCTCACAACGGTTATTCCACATCTTAGATGTCAAACGATCAAGTGCTGGGGCCCACTGCTCCTGGGAGGGCCACAGTGCCCCCTCACTCCTGCAGCTGTGCCCTGGTCTTCATTAACTTGCCTGTTCTGAATTCTAAGGCACCTTACCCCAGCAATGCGGACCATTTTCGCCATGTGCACTGCAGTTGTAATTGTCTGCCATGACCCCAGCCTGACTCCTTCCCATGGTTTGTATTACATTGGTAATGAGTAAATACATATTTAGTTGCATCCATCCTGGTGTAGTATTTCAGAAAACACTGGAGGGAGATGGTGAGAGGAGCCTTGTAACCTCTCTGTGTTCCTGTCCCTGCAGAAGACTAGACGGGCAATTTCCATGTGGTGCAGTCATGTTGGAATCCAGGGAAACCAGTCGCTGGTAGAATTCCTACTTCTTAATTTGTGGGATAATCCCTATAAAGAGGTTATCCAGCCTAATTTTTTAACAGACCCCTTCAGAGTGGCTGGATTCATACTTACCTGATCCCTGCTGGTGGGTTCCAGCTCCATCGATACATGGGCACCTCTGCAGATCCCGGGTCTCTGAGAATCAACATCCAGTTGACAGGGCAGGGGAGCACCTGCCACCCATGCAGTACGTCACTCAGTCATGTGTCACATTGGTCACAGGTCACCGCTGCTGCCAGTTCTTGGCTGCAGCAGTTGCTCCCAACCCCCCAACTATCTCCACCCACCGCCCCCCCTGTCAACAGTGTGTTGATTTCCACAGACAAAGCACCTGCAGAGTCGACAGTGGAGCAATGAAGCCAGAACACAGAGGCAGGGACCAAGTAAGTATGAACTCCACCGGGGGTCCGCCTCTCTGAAGGGGTCTATTACACAAGTTTACAGTTGGATAACTCTTTTAAGGATCATTTGTAGGCATCTAAAATATTCCTCTCAACTTGTCCAACTGTCCTGTAATTCACAATATTTGTTTCGCACATTTTGAATCAGGATGAAGATCTGAACAATATTAATGCTACAGAGACAGATGTGAGGGGCGATGAGGAATACAAGGAGGAGATTCCTACAGAGACAGATGTGAGGGGCGATGAGGAATACAAGGAGGAGATTCCTACAGAGACAGATGTGAGGAGCGATGAGGAATACAAGGAGGACATTCCTACAGAGACAGATGTGAGGGGCGATGAGGAATACAAGGAGGAGATCCCTACAGAGACAGATGTGAGGGGCCATGAGGAATGCAAAGAGGACATTCCTACAGAGACAGATGTGAGGGGCGATGAGGAATACAAGGAGGACATTCCTACAGAGACAGATGTGAGGGGCCATGAGGAATACAAGGAGGAGATCCCTACAGAGACAGATGTGAGGGGCGATGAGGAATACAAGGAGGAGATCCCTACAGATAAGAGTCCAGGTGAGTAGTGAACACTAAATGAAACAGAGATGAGTTTGTAACCGTAATAACCCTGAACTGGACTTCCCCTATAGCAGGCGCCTTCCTCAGGTACTTAGTGTCCCCCAGTAGATGACTAGAACAGGATGGGGATGGTAATCAGACAATGGAACAGACGGATGATGGGGGTTATATGGTGAACGGATGATTTGAACAGACAATAAGTGGCCCTGACTGGAGCTTTCCCTGAAACCTTCCCTAGATCTGTCCTTACATGCTGACCCTAATACCAGACATCACTGTCCCTTAAGACATTCCTATGAAAATTCCTAATCTGTAAAACTGACCCTAAAACGGACAACAGGAGGACACTAAGACCCAACCCAAACTGAGCAGAGCTGAACTAGAATCAAGGCAGGAGAGACTGAAACATGGAACATCCCCTCCCCCCAACCACATACAGACTACAAGAATCAGAGGTAAAGACTGGACTGACCATAAGAACAAAGGTTCACCGATGAGGAAAACTAGGAGAGATACTAGAAAATAAAAGGATTACTGGACTGAAAGGCACAGAGCTTACACTATAACCAGCAGCCCCTGCAGAAACTAGGAATATTTACAGCGAGGCTAACCAGTCAGGAGCTGCTCTCCAAACAAGGTGAGCTACAGAAGAGAGGTCGGCTGAGCAAGAGATCAGCTACGGTATAATACATAGAAACTGCCCCAAACATACTAGTAGACAGGAGAAGAGGAAACCATAGGAGTGTTCCCGTTGATCCTAGCCCATTACACCAAGGTGGTAACGACTCCCTCAGGTCTGCGCTGTGACTCTCCAGGACGTGCTCAGTAATATCAGGGCGACAGGTCTCTTCTATGAATCTCCTGGATGTGTCCTGGTGTCCCTCTGTGCAGCATTTCACAGGCCTCATGTCACACTCTGGACTGCACTGGATTCTGGTGTCCAAATCAGGAATATGTAAGATGTCCACATATGTGTCTTCCATACAGGAAGTTGTGATTATTGGGCTGCCATACCTCTAATAGGGGGTAGGTTTCCTGGCCCTCCTGACACCTCTGTTGCATACAATGACTTATTGTTATAATGCTAGAGTCAATTATTTAATTTTTCAGTTGGCTTCTTCTTTCCTAAGGTTATTTCTGGTGTATAGTAGAGGTGTTGCGATACCAAAATTTTGATTCGATTTCGATACCATAATAAAGTATTGCAATACTCGATACCACGCAAAAAAATAAAACAAAAAAGCCACGTGCATTCCGCATTTTAGAAAAATGGCGAATCGCGCACATTTTTTTAAATCTATTAATAGTTTGGACTTTTCGGACGTGGCGATGTTTATTTATTTATTGTTTTATATATTTTATTTGTAAAATTAGGAAAGGGGGCAGTGCTCCAGACTAAAAAAATACCTAGTAGCCATTGGCTCCTGAACTGAAAAATTTAGGAGCCAAATTAAATTTTTAGTCTCACAAATGCTTTCAGTCACATCCAGATCGGCGGATCCGACAGGCAGTACCGACGACGGAACTGCTTGCCGGATCACACTGCCGCAAGTGTGAAAGTAGCCTTAGGCTTCTTTCAGAAGGGCGTCACGTTTTGGCTCCGGATGCGTCCCGGGTGCGTTGCGGCAAACCCGCGCGGGTAGGTACGCAATTGCAGTCAGTTTTTACTGCGATTGCTTTCCGTTGTTCAGTTTTTATCGCGCGGGTGCATGCAATGTGTTTTGAAGTTCAGGTTTGGGTTAGGTGTTGTGTAGATGTAATTATTTTCCCTTATAACATGGTTATAAGGGAAAATAATAGCATTCTTAATACACAATGCTAAGTAATATAGGGCTGGAGGGGTTAAAAAATAATAATAATTTACCTCACCCTAATCCACTTGTTCGCGCAGCCCGGCTTCTCTTCTGTATTCATCTGTGAGGAAAAATATCTGTGGTGACGTCACTGCGCTCATCACATGGTCCATCACATGATCCATCACCATGTTAATGGACCATGTGATGAGCTTAGTGATATCACCACAGGTCCTGAAGAAAGAACAGGAGACCGGCAGCTACGCGATCAATTGGAGGATCAACTGCAGGTGATCCCCTGCAGTTAACCCATCAGGTGCAGCACTGCCGCTGATCACAGCTCCCTTAAAGACGACCTTATATGGGTTCGGACTTTGTTAAGCAGCCGGCTACACAGAGCGGCGCCCAGGGATGTCCCAGCACTTACTATTATTCCTGGGCGCCGCTCCGTTCGTCTGCTGTGTGCCTGTGCCCCATTACCGTCTCCTTCAGTCCTGCTCCATATGCTAATTACTATCGGAGCAATGGGGAGGAGACATCAGCTTCTCTAGTGGGCGTTCCTTCTCCCTGCGCTGCGATTGGACAGCGCTACAGCCAGGGAGAAGGAGCACCCACTAGAGAAGCTGATGTCTCCTGCCCATTGCTCCGATAGTGTGACAACCACCCGCCAATCCCGTGGTACTAAGCCACAGTTACCATACAGGTCTCCACTAGAAACTTCTGGAGGCGAATCCACTGTGAGCACAGAAGACGTTTAAGATTGGTTGGTGGGCCCAGACAGGATGCAATCACGATTGTATGCACAATCGGTAAAAATAAAATTACTGATTTCACGCTGGAAATCAAATTAATTTTGCTGCCACCACTCTTCGTATTGAATCGGGGCGAAGAGACCCCGGCTAGCTAATCCTAAAGGGACGAAACGGTTATTTGCAACCTAGCTAGTACATTAACAATTTATAACAATAACACAATTTGGTAGTATGTCTTCTGAGGACAGAGCTCTTAGCATAGATCAGGTCATCAAGTAACAAGGGCAAAACTGGAACGATGAAATCGTTAGTTTTTATTCTAAAACTACACACAAAAATATATATATTAAAGCTGACGGATAAATCTACCGGCCAGTTGAACACATTGGTTTGGATAGAAATAGGTAGAGGTGGAAGGGAATAGAATGTCTGTAAGTTCAGAATTACCGTGGTAGGGTCCAGTAATAGGCAAAGTCTTTGTAGAATAATCCAAGATGGTGAGGTGCCCGTGTCCCTGCGGGCGGTCGAGATGTTAGACGACGTCAGATGGTAGAAGAAGGACCCAGGACCTGAGTGTGTCACTGTTTTTACCTACTCTGAAGCGGGGAGTGGTTATGACACGTTCAGGTCCAGCCTTGTGTAATTGGAACAGGGGCAGTCCTTTGCCCCATAGGGAGAAAACCTGGCAGAATCTTTGCTTTGCCCATTTCTCCATATTCCGTAAGTCCAATCAAGAAATATAGTTGATATTGATAATCAGTACAATTTTACGCATCATCTGATAACAAATACGACTAGAAGATAATACAGGGTGCCTGAGAACCTTTATATCTCAGAGCGGGAACCTCTGATTTGCCCGCGGGTTTCCTAGAAGGTGGGTTAGAAGAACCAAAACCATCTCTGAAAAGATGGTTCCTTTCACATTTCCATAACCCATGAAATATTAGGAAAATATGGGAAAAATATGAAGCTTATGGATTGAAGGGGACTTTCAGGTCATCTTCCTTCCTGTACCAACCAGCTGTGTGATAAGGATCTGTCCTTTTCTTCTGAAGCTCGCTGCCCAGGCTAAAGGTGTGAGACCCCTGCTGGTATTGGAGACACTATGGCTGCAGAAAGACCAGGTTTATGAGGTTCTGTCATAAGAGAACTAGATGGATGGCTACTCAACTATTTCCTAGTATCGCAAAGCGTCACACGATAGTAATTAGCATATGGAGCAGGAGACAGTAATGGGGCACTGCGGGCGAATGGAGAGGCGCCCAGGAATAACAGGAAGTGCTAGGACATCCCTGGGCGCCGCTCTGTGTAGCCGGACCCATGAAAAGTACATCATTGGTGGCGCAGTGCGCCCGCCCCTCCTCCGCCCCTCTCTCCCCATTGGTGGCAGCAGCACAGGGGGGAAGTGAGAGACTGCTTCCTTCTCCCCTGTGCTGCTGAGGGAACATGAGCGCGCCGACAGCAGCACGCTCATGTTAAAAGATACTAGATTGCGCAGAAGTATCGATACCGGGGCAAAAGTATCGATTGGGTATCGAAATTTCGATACCCGCAACAACCCTAGTGTATAGTCCGTTCAGGTTCTCACTTGAGTTGAACAAGATAGATTAAACTTGATGAACCTGTGTCCTCTCTTAAGGCAATGTAACTATGAGTTTCTCACACCGGTTCCTTTGCCATGGTTGACATCTGAGATATAACACAAACTGGTCCCACATCACAGCATCAGTATTGGTTATGGACTTGGCCCCTTCTTATTCCTTCTGCTGTAACATTGCCATCAATTGTTGTATGCTGTTCATCGACTGGGGCAGCGTCTCCTCCTCCTTCTGGCGCCGGGCAAAGAATCTTTTTCGCAGAATTCTGTTAGATCACAGATGCCCAACTTGCGACCCTTTAACTGTTGCAAAACTACAACTCCCAGCATGCCTGAACAGCCTACAGCTATTAGGGCATGCTGGGAGTTGTAGCTTTGCAACAGCTGGAGGGCTGCAGAATGAGCATCCCTATATTAGATGATTGATCTCCAGGATGTGAGAATCCTGTACTAGCTCTGTTCTTCTTGCCTGACCCTTCTATGTACTTAGGGCCATTCTGCTTTTAGGTGTGGGGTCACATGACACAATTGGACAGCCCTCTTGTCAGTTATGAATTTTGATAGCTGCCTTGCTAATCTTTGTAAAAGATTATATTAATTAAAAATATTTAAAAAAATGTTTTGTTCTTGGTAGATGACTGTACTTGGCGCTTGGAGAAACATCTCATATCTACTAATACAGATGATCCAGGTGTCATATCAGATACATATGAAGAGCGTGCCATTATCCCAGATGTACCCTCAGACCTTCACAGCAAAAATCTATCATCTCATCCTTTAAAACAGGTCCAATCTTCTAATTCATCACATACTCTTACTCAGAATGAAACTCACAGAAGAGGTTCTGGAACCCAAAGAAGAGCTCAGAAAAAGCCATATTCATGCTCAGAATGTTGCAAATGTTTTACTTGGAAATCAAGCCTTCTTCAACATCAAAAACATCACACAGGGAAGAAGCTGTATTCATGTTTAGACTGTGGGAAATGTTTTACTAACAAATCAAGTCTTGAAAACCATCACAGAATTCACACAGGAGAGAAGCCGTTTTCATGTTCAGAATGTGTGAAATGTTTCAGTCGGAAATCATCACTTGAGAGACATCAGAGAATTCACACAGGGGAGAAGAGATATTCAAGTCGGAAATCATCACTTGAGAGACATCAGAGAATTCACACAGGGGAGGAGAGATATTCATGTTCAGAATGTGGGAAATATTTTAATCACAAATCAAATTTTGAGAGACATCAATCAATTCACACAGGGGACAAGCCGCATTTATGTTCTGAATGTGGGAAATGTTTTTTCATGAAATCAGAACTTCTTGTGCATCGGAGAATTCACACAGCAGAGAAGCCGTATTCATGTTCAGAATGTGGAAAATGTTTCTCTCAGAAATCATCACTTGAGAGCCATCAGAGAATTCACACAGGGGAGAAACCATATTCATGTTCAGAATGTGGGAAATGTTTCACTCAGAAATCATCACTTGAGAGCCATCAGAGAATTCACACAGGGGAGAAACCATATTCATGTTCAGAATGTGGGAAATGTTTTACTCAGAAATCACCTCTTGAGAGCCATCAGAGAATTCACACAGGAGAGAAACCATATTCATGTCCACTATGTGGGAAATGTTTTACTAAGAAATCAATTCTTGAGAGCCATCGGAAAATTCACACAGGGGAGAAACCATATTCATGTTCCGTATGTGGGAAATGTTTTACTAAGAAATTATCTCTTGAGAGACATCAGAGGATTCACACAGGAGAGAAACCATATTCATGTTCAGAATGTGGCAAATGTTTTACTTTGAAATCAATTCTTGTGAACCATCAGAGAATTCACACAGGAGAGAAGCCATATTCATGTTCAGAATGTGGCAAATGTTTTACTTTGAAATCAATTCTTGTGAACCATCAGAGAATTCACACAGGAGAGAAGCCATATTCATGTTCAGAATGTGGTAAATGTTTTACTCAGAAATCATCTCTTGGTAAACATCAGAGAATTCACACAGGGATCAAGCAATTCTAAATCCTTCCTGTAAAATATGCCATGAATTTCCATATTTTTTCTTGCTATAGTTTTATATTGAAGCAGGAATTAAAAGAAAATATCAGTATATTCAAAAATGTAGTTACAGCTGTTATAATTGTAGATCTTAAAGGGGTTGTACAAGAATGAGGGGGTTTGGCAAACTCCCCCACTTTACTGGATCTGTAAAGGGAAGATTACTTACCTGCTTCCTGGTGCTGGCTCTTCGGTCCTTCTCTTACAAGCCTGCAATGCTCGGCTGGGCTCATCTGGTTTGACATTGCCACAGCCGACACTGGCTGCGGCAGAGACCGGATCCCCTTGTGTCATGTGACTATTTGCCATGACTTAAGGGAAAACAGTAACCATGATCGTCCATGAATTATATTATAGTAGACATTAAGCCCGTTACAATAACAGGTGCTAGAACAGTAGTGCATAAACAGTAGGAACAGTCTATATGAAATGGCAAGGGAACTTGACCACACTGACTGGTGGCTGTGACTGCTGGCACTGACTTGTGGCTGAGACTGCTGGCTGAGGCTGAGATTGCTTACTGTGACTGAGACTGCTGGCACTGACTGGTGACTGTGGCTGAGATTGGTGGCAGAAACTGGTGACTGCAGCTGAGATTGCTCACTGTGGCTGAGACTGCTGGCACTGACTGGTGTCTGTGGCTGAGACTGTTGGATGCGGCTTGTGGCTGAGACTGCTGGCTGTAGCTGAGACTGCTGACACTGACTGATGGTTGAGATGGCTGGCACTGACTGGTGGCTGACACTGCAGGCACTGTGACTGGTGGCTGTACAACTGGCATTGACTGCTGATAGCGACTGGTAGGTTAGACTGCTGACAGGGGCTCCTCTCTATAGCTGATAGTGCTGGGACTGACGAACAGAAATGGCGGCTGGAATTGAACAAAAATGGTAGAACGCTCCAACCTGCTTGCCGGCGCGCAGGTGTTGGCGGTGCAGGCGGCATGTGGAGTGCCATGTCCTGATTGGTCGGCACGCTGGTGTAAGCGGTGCTGGGGGCGTGTTATTATTAGGGTTATTCCTGCAGAATATAAATCTTTTGCTAGAGGTAGTTGTGCATTGTGTATATATATAACTCTTTTTATGAGGCAAGGTAGCCACAAAGTGGCTGTTCTGGCAGTTTTTATTTTTTGCGTTTTTACAATGTTCACCTGACAGAGTAGATATTGTGATAGTTTTACAGAACAGGTTGTAACAATGTGGCGATACTTAATAAGTCTATTTTTTTATTTTATTTTGGAATTACAATAAAACTTTAAAAAAAAAAAAACATGTTGTGTTTCCATTTTCTGAAAGCCATATTTTTATTTATTTTTGGGATGATTGCCTTTGGTAGGGTCTCATTTTTTGCAGGATTAGATGACTGGTACTATTATGGGGCACATATTACTTTTTGATTACCTGGTTTTACACTTTTTGTGAGGTAAGGTGATGATAAATGGCTTTTTTTGCACTTTCTTTTTTTTTTATGCTGTTCACCACATGGGTTGGATCACATGCTATTTTTATAGACCAGGTTGTTACAGATATGACGATACCCAATATGTGCCTTTTTTTACTTTTATTCAATTAAAGCATGCTTGAAAGAAAAATCATGTTTTTGTGTCTCCATTTTCTGAAAGCCATATGTTTTGTTTTTTATGTAGGGGCTCATTTTTTTTGTGGGATGAGGTCACGGTTTGATTGGTGCAAATTTTGGATACATATGACTTTTTTATTTGAATTTTTTAAACCGTTTTTTGGAAGTGCTGTGGGCTAAATTGCAAATCCATCACAGTTTTTCCTTTTATTTTTTATTTATTTTTTATGCTGTTCACCATGCGGTAAAAGTAACATGATCCTTTTATAGATCAGGTCCTTACGGACGCGGCAATATAAGAAATGTTTAGGGTTTTTTATTTTTTTACATTTTTAACCAATTAAGTGTGGATATAGGAAGGTATTTCTTTTTTACTTTTTTCACTTTTTAAAAAAACAATTTGACCCAGACCCACTTGGTTATTATAGATCCAGTGGGTCTGATGGCTTACAATATATTGCAGTACGCTATTGAACTCACACTAAGCCTTTAGCAGGAGCCTGATCAGATATAACACGGCAAGCCGGATGCCTGTGAAAGCATCTGGTTGCCATGGTAACCATTGGGATGCTGCCACAGCGCAACGGCCTGATGGGGGAGCTCCCTCCCTCAGTTTATTATGCAAGCATCGCCCGCTGCCACAGCAGAGCAGCGGCCCGATGGTTAGCCCCTCCATACAGCGATCACTAAGGAAGGGGTTAAATGGCTGACATTGGTGCTAACACTCTACCCCACTGCATCTCTGCCATCCTAAAAGTGGCGGGGGTGCTGTGCACTGTGCCATCTTGAAACGGGAAGGGGGGGTGCTGTGTGCTCTGCCATCTTGAAAGTGGGGGATGCTGTGCGCTCTGCCATCTTGAAAGGGGGGGTGCTGTGCGCTCTGCCATCTTGAAAGGGGGGTGCTGCACGCTCTACATTTTGAAAGGGGTCGGGGTGCTGCGCGCTTCGCATTTTGAAAAGGGGCAGTGGTGCTGCGCACTCTGCCATCTTGAAAGGGGGGGTGCTGTGCGCACTGCCATCTTGAAAGGGGGGGTGCTGTGCGCACTGCCATCTTGAAAGGGAGGTGCTGTGCGCACTGCCATCTTGAAAGGGGGGGTGTGCTGTGCGCTCTGCCATCTTGAAAGGAGGGGTGCTGTGCGCTCTGCCATCTTGAAAGGGGGGGTGCTGCGCACTGTAGAGAACAAAACTATTATAGACAGACAATTGAATTAAATAAACAGACACCTTCTTATATCAGCGTCTGGTGCGGCGGGACACTAAATAGGGAGCCAACATCTGGTCATTGAAGTCCACCCCTCCCATGTGAAGGTTATAGTCGTGGACAGAGAGGGTTTCTCAATGACTCCAGTTGCCCTTTCAATTTGCCGTGTCTGCGGGAATGGTGGACAGAAGGTAAACGTCCCTCTTGTCCCTCCAACTCACCGCAAGCAGTTCTTGGTCACACAAGGCAGCCCTCTCCCCCCGTGCAAGTCGGGTATTAACGAGCCGTTGGGGGAAGCCCCGGCGACTAGGTCGCGCGGTGCCACAGCATTGAATTCCGATTATATGTAAGTGCCGAAAGAGGTCCACGTATAAGTGGTACCCCTTGTGGAGTAAGGGTGACACCAAGTCCCAGACAATCTTGCCACTGCTCCCCAGGTAGTCAGGGCATCCGACCGGCTCCAGTTTTGAGTCTTTTTCCCTCATAGACCCTAAAACGATATGTATAGCCTGTGGCCCTTTCACAGAGCTTATACAGTTTGACATCATACCGGGCGCGCTTGCTGGGGATGTACTGTTTGATGCCAAGGCGCCTGGTAAAATGTACTAGGGACTCGTCTATGCAGATGTTCTGATTGGGGGTATACACATCTGCAAACCTGGATGACAAACGGTCTATGAGGGGCCGAATTTTGTGGAACCGGTCATAAGCAGGGTGGCCTCTTGGATGACAGGTTTTATTGTCAGTAAAATGCATAAAGCGCATGTTGACCTCAAAACGTGCCCTGGACATAGCAGCAGAGAACATGGGCATGTAATGTATTGGGTCTTTAGACCAATAGGACCGCAATACATTTTTTTTAGTTAGACCCATGCTGAGATAAATTTAATTCGGAAACTGTGACTGGTTTCCACCGGAAAGGCTGGACATAGAAGCTTTCCGGATTGGCGGTTATATATAGAGTTGAGCGAACACCTGGATGTTCGGGTTCGAGAAGTTCGGCCGAACTTCCCGAAAATGTTCGGGATCCGAACTCGACCCGAACCCCATTGAAGTCAATGGGGACCCGAACTTTTCGGCACTAAAAAGGCTGTAAAATAGCCCAGGAAAGGGCTAGAGGGCTGCAAAACAAATGTGGATAGGGAAATGAATTTAATTTTTTTTTTTACCAATATCAATTGGAGAGAGGTCCCATAGCAGAGAATCAGGCTTCATGTCACCCACCACTGGAACAGGCCATTGTCAGATATTTAGGTTCCGGCACCCAGATGAAGGAGAGGTTCATTCAACTTTGGGTTGACCCGCAATATAATGGTAAAATTAAAAAAAGAGGATTGAATGAGGAAGTGCCCTGGAGTCCAATAATATATGGTTAGGGGGGCGGAGCCAACTGAGCATGGTGGAAGACGTGTGAGCTCTGAGCTCCTCACCATACCACCCGATCTAAAGCTATTTTACAGCCCTGACCGACCTAAATATGGGCAAAAGCAACAAGGACAGAGGAGGAGAGGTCACCCAAGTGGCAAAAGCAAAGAAATCTCACGGAGATCTGGATAAATACCGCTACAAGAAGACGGCGTCTCCGGCAGTCAGGGGGAAGATGGCGGCGGCTGAAGACAGCGCTGCAGCCCTGGACATAGATTCGGATGACGCAAGCTCCTGCGCTCCTTCAGAACTGCCGGATGAATCAGCTCCTGCTCTGATCACCAGAGCCTTCCTGCAGCATTCTCTACAGCAAACCCTAGCTCAAGCCTTGTCTCCAGTGTTGTCGGAGCTGGCGGCCATCAGAACGGAGGTAACTCATGTGGGGCAGAGAGTAGAAGCGCTGGAAGATTTTCAAACTGCTGCGATACAACACAGCAAGGGCCTACAAAGCCATGTGAGATCACTCGGCTCCCAAGTGGACAGTTCTGCTAATATGGAGAAGTTACCTAAGCTTTCTGGCCCGTTACCCTGGCGAGATACGCCTAAGCACAGGCATCTGAAGAAGAAACCGCTGACAGGGGACTGAGTTGCTGTCTTCTGATGTTGAGGTTTAGCTTCTCTCATTACGATCTTTTGCCTCAGAGAGGGCCATTGTTTATCTACTTACTATAAGGGTGTTCTTTAGTAATAGATATCTAAAGTTGCTATTGTTGAGAATTGTTCGGGATCAGCTATTGCTAGCAATCTAACCAAATGTTCAGTTTGATATGCCTTGGTACTGAGAGAGGTTAGCTATTTTAATACCAACATGGGCCTTAGGGGTCGTGGGATAGCAATTTCTCGGTCCATACATTTTGCGTGCAGTACTGGTCTCTTAAAAAGCTGAAGTTAATCGGTCAGTTTTACTGCTATTATATAAGAGGTCGGGTGAGTGGTACATCTAGATTTTTCTAGAAGTCTTTACCTATGTCCCCTCCCCCAATCTCTTACTCTCAAAATGTAATTGCACTATTGCGCTGTACAGCGCCTATAGGACTGGGAAGTCCTTTCAACCTGTTTATGTGTGTTTTATATGTCTTAATGTCTTATTATATTTTGTAGAGAGAATCTAAATCGCACCTCCTCATTCCTATACTTATGACTACGGTACGTAATTTGCAGCATTTCATTTGATAAAACATGGCTATACAGCACAAGTATCAATCATTTGCTGTGCACTATTAAGAGGCATTAGTATACAGTTTGATCAAAGAGCATAGGCCCACTTACCGCGACAAGGTTGCCTCTTGTTAAGTGGGGACCTACTCTAACCATAGCGCAGTGCCGTGCGGCGACCACCTCGCCTCCACTCCGCTCCAGCAGGCGACGGGATCCAACAGCCACAACGCGGCTCCACCGTGCGGCAGAGCCACCCAGGCCTCGGACCCCATCACTCCACCAGCACGGCACAGAAGCAGCGACGGCCACCGTCCAGCGCCGCATGTGAACTGGTGCAAAGGGATCACCTGTTCACGGCTTCTCAGGAACTCCAACTGAGATGTGGTAGGAATTATAAGACCCTTTGTAGACTTCTGCTAATTAAAAGCACATGGGGAGGAGTGCTGACTCAGAGGAGGGAAAAATACAACTTAATGTCTTATTTCACATTTCTGAGTCGAGTCACTAGGTTCACTGCTATTAATTGGAAGGTTGGTCCGGATACTAAGTCTTCTTGATATGACGCATATTACACTTTATTCACTTAATGTGCATGGAATGAACATTCCACAGAAACGTAGCCAAGTTTACCTCACACTTAGGAAGGAAAACCCTGATATTGTGTTTTTACAAGAGACACATTACAGACATGAGCATGTCCCCAATATGTCTAGTAAGCATTTCCCAGATTGGCACCGCGCCACCCACTCCTCGGCATCTAGAGGTGTCTCTATTGGTTTTAGTAAGAATATCCCATTTCAATTAACAGCGAAATTAACCGACCCCAACGGCAGGTTCCTATTTATTAAAGGGAAAGTCTTAAACTCGATGGTCACCTTGGCGGCCATATACGCCCCAAACAAGGGACAAATGGCTTATACAGGTATTAGACTCTTTGAAAATATTCACTGATGGGATTCTGGTACTAGGGGGGGATTTCAATCTTGCACTAGATCATGGGATGGACTCCACATCTGCCACGCCTCAGTTATCGGGAAGACAGAAACGTAGATTTCAGATAGCTCTGGCAGATGTGGGTTTATCTGATGTGTGGAGATTGATTCACCCTGAGGTGAAGGATTTTACCTTTTTCTCTAAGGTTCATGGCTCTTACCAGCGCCTAGATTATATATTTTTATCTAACAATGTTATTCCCATGGTTAAGGAAGCCTCTATAGGGTCGATCACGATATCAGATCATGCCCCTGTGAGCTTGAAGTTATTGATAAAAGGCATGCCTGAGAGGCCCTGGTCATGGAGGCTCAATTCAACCCTTATGGAGGAGAATGATCATAAAGAAAGGGTTAAGAAGGTACTGATAGACTATTTTAGTTTAAATGAAACCCCTCAGACGTCGTGCCCAATATTGTGGGAGGCCCACAAGGCTGTAGTAAGGGGGGAATTTATTAGCATAGGTTCCAGAGTTAAAAGACAAAGAACACAGATAATAAATTCTCTGCTCTGGCAAATATCCACTCTGGAAAGGCTACATAAAAAATCCCAGACAGAAGAGGTTTTAAAGCAACTAAAATCCCTAAGGTCTCGGCTAAAGGACAAACTGAACATTAAATCAGCTAAAATACTTCATGGGGATAAGGGCTCTAAATTGATGTCGAATCTGTTGAAGACCCAGAGGAATAAGTCCTTTATTCAAGTAGTTAAATCTAAAGAAGGGCAAAGGTTAACTGCTACCCCAGCTATAGCGAAAGAATTCTGTAAGTTCTACACCTCGTTATATAACCTAGAAGGAGAAGGGGGGGCCCGAAATCAGAGATAACATATCCCTGCAAAACAACATAGATGATTTCCTGAAATCTATTGATATGCCTGCCTTGTCTGCCGGGGACAGAACAGATCTACTAAAACCGTTTACCGAGGAGGAAATTGCTAAGGTTCTCCATAGCATCCCAACTGGGAAAAGCCCAGGACCAGACGCTTTCCCTATAGTGTATTATAAGAAATTTGCGGAAATACTGACTCCGCATTTCACCAAGCTCTGCAACTCTCTCCTTGGTGGTTCGGTTCTCCCTCCACAGGCCCAGGAGGCGACTATCACTATCATTCCCAAGGAAGGGAAAGATCCTGAAGCGTGCGGTAGCTATCGCCCAATCTCACTCCTTAACACAGATTTAAAATGGTGGGCTAAATTGCTAAGTCAGCGTATAGCTGGTCTGCTGCCTGGGTTGGTGGGGGAGGAGCAGGTGGGGTTTGTGCCCGGCAGAGAAGGTAGGCATAACGTTAATCGAGTGGTTAACGCGGTTTGCTACGCTAAGAAGAAAAACATGCCTTTAATTTTGCTAGGGACAGATGCTGAAAAGGCATTTGATAGGGTTGGTTGGCCTTTCATGCGTAGTACTTTATTGGCGTTTGGTTTCCCTGATACATTCGTTAGAGCGATTTTTCTCCTTGTACTCTGCTCCCACAGCCCGTATTTTAGTGAACAGTACACTGTCTGATCCCTTCATTATTAAGAATGGCACTAGGCAGGGGTGCCCCCTCTCCCCATCTTTATTCATATTAGTCCTAGAAACGTTACTGCTGAAGTTCAGGCAGGATCCTAGTATTAGAGGAATTCAATTTAGAGGTGATGCACAGAAAATGGCAGCATTTGCTGACGATTTGCTGCTAATGGTCACGAACCCTACTGAAGCAATGAAGCAAATATTAGACACCTTTAAAACCTTTGGAGAGATTTCCAATTTTAAAATCAACATGAAAAAGTCCGAAGCCATTGGAGTTTCTCTAACCCACATTTCTGAATAAATTGAGATCTATTATGGGGAAATTTTTATGGGGTAACAAAAAAGCTAATTACCTTACTCCCTACTTATAAGGAAGAAGAGGCATGGGGGAATCTCTTTGCCAGACATCTCTGCCTCTGTCCAGGCTATTCATCTGGAGAGATGGTTAACTTTAACTAGATCTGGAGATACTCCCCTTCATGTACGCTTTGAAAAAGAAGTACTAGGGAAAAAAAGTATGCACTTGCCATGGCACAAACCTCCAACTTTAAGCTCTCTGGAACTTATAAGTGTTATAACTAAAAGTACTATTAAAGAATGTCAGAGGTCTCCAGCGTTAAACCTTAGCAAAGGATGTCTATCCCCTATTACCCCTCTTAACACACTGCCTTATGTCCTTTCAGATAGAGTTATAGAGACCAACCCAGTATGGGATTCTGTATCAGAGCTCAGAATGGGAGATCTTCTAAAATTGCCCCTCTCCTCTGATATCTACGAATCACTCAGAGGTGATCCACCGAGAGTAGGTTCAGATATACAAAAATGGGACTTTGAGGTCACATGTAAGAAGTTTAAGTTATCTACACATCACCCGAGGGTAGATCCATCTTGGTTAGAGACCATGGTCTTACTGCCAAAAATGCCAACTAAAAGTTTATCCTTAATATACAGACAGATTCTGGAAAAAAGAGGGGATAACCCGCCTTCCTACCTTAAAGATTGGGAAAGGGAACTAGAGATAAATTTTGATGACCCTAGTAGATCCTTTATTCTGTCACATTCACATGGGTTCTCCAGATGTGTCAGAGTGCAGGAGAATTAACTCAAAACCTTAACCAGGTGGTACCGTACACCTGAATTCCTCCAAAAAATCCACTTAATCAACTCAAGTGAGTGCTGGAGATGTTTGGAGGGAGTGGGTAGCATCTCCCACATATGGTGGCACTGCCATAAAATTAGGCAGTTTTGGGATTCGGTGGAGAGTATTATGAATAAGATCTGTACAGGACACTTGTCACTTACTGCCCCCCTAGTACTGATATGGAAACCCGAGGGCAAATTTACTCCTCATAAAAATAATCTCCAGACACATATGATAACGGCGGCCGAGTTACTAATTCCAGCGTTGTGGAGAACTACGGACCCACCTAGTATCTCCATGTGGTATGAGAAAATGAATCACCTCTGCAGAATGGAGGAATTGGCTAGTTGGGAGTCTCATAACAGACAAAGCTTTTTGAAAACTTGGCAGCCTTGGCTGTCGCACATAGAAACTCAACGAGAACAGGGACCCTGAGATCCCTCCATCTGGAAGGGCGATTGAGGAATGGAGATAGCTATCAACCCTGGGGGGGAACAGACTAGAGAGCAAGGGTAGGTCTCTATCTTAACTTGTGTCTCATTACTAAGCTACCAGTTCAAGTGGAAGATAAATAGGTTTAAAACATACACTACTTACTTAGTATACAGTTTTCAGATTACTGCTGGCCAGGCTTAGGGAGTGAACCAACTCGACTTTTAAGTTTTGTTCTAAGATTTTGTTTTATGTCCAATTTTTTGGTCTGTGAATTATTTTCGGTTCTACAAGTGGGGAATCTAGTGTATAAAACTTGCAATATCACAATGCATGATAAGTTAGGTTGGTAGACCACATGTTGTCTTATGATAGAGGTTATACTTGTGACTTGCGATATTCTGATATTTAGACCAGTTGCACTGGTCCTGTCTTTTTCCCAAATTTTCAGAAAGTGTATGTGATTTTATGCTTTTATTGAAGATTATTATAATAAAAAGAGAATGTTTAAAAAAAAATGAATATATGGTTAAGGGGAGGTAGTTATAAATGTCTAATCTGCACAAGGGATGGACAGGTCCTGTGGGATCCATGCCTGGTTCATTTTTATGAACGTCAGCTTGTCCACATTGGCTGTAGACAGGCGGCTGCGTTTGTCTGTAATGACGCCCCCTGCCGTGCTGAATACACGTTCAGACAAAACGCTGGCCGCCGGGCAGGCCAGCACCTCCAAGGCAAAAAAAAAGGCTAGCTCTGGCCACGTGGACAATTTAGAGACCCAGAAGTTGAATGGGGCCGAACCATCAGTCAGTACGTGGAGGGGTGTGCACACGTACTGTTCCACCATGTTAGTGAAATGTTGCCTCCTGCTAACACGTTGCGTATCAGGTGGTGGTGCAGTTAGCTGTGGCGTGGTAACAAAACTTTTCCACATCTCTGCCATGCTAACCCTGCCCTCAGAGGAGCTGGCCGTGACACAGCTGCCTTGGCGACCTCTTGCTCCTCCTCTGCCTTGGGCTTCCACTTGTTTCCCTGTGACATTTGGGAATGCTCTCAGTAGCGCGTCTACCAATGTGCACTTGTACATCTTCCTATCACGCTCCAGTGCAGGAAGTAAGGTGGGCACATTGTCTTTGTATCGGGGATCCAGCAGGGTGGCAACCCAGTAGTCCGCACACGTTAAAATATGGGCAACTCTGCTGTCGTTGCGCAGGCACTGCAGCATGTAGTCGCTCATGTGTGCCAGGCTGCCCAGAGGTAAGGACAAGCTGTCCTCTGTGGGAGACGTATCGTCATCGTCCTCCGTTTCCGCCCAGCCACGCACCAGTGATGGGCCCGAGCTGCGTTGGGTGCCACCCCGCTGTGAACATGCTTCATCTTCATCCTCGTCCTCCAGTAGTGGGCCCTGGCTGGCCACATTTGTACCTGGCCTCTGCTGTTGCAAAAAACCTCCCTCTGAGTCACTTCGAAGAGACTGGCCTGAAAGTGCTAAAAATTACCCCTCTTCCTCCTCCTCCTGGGCCACCTCCTCTTCCATCATCGCCCTAAGTGTTTTCTCAAGGAGACATAGAAGTGGTATTGTAACGCTGATAACGGCGTCATCGCCACTGGCCATGTTGGTGGAGTACTCGAAACAGCGCAACAGGGCACACAGGTCTCGCATGGAGGCCCAGTCATTGGTGGTGAAGTGGTGCTGTTCCGCAGAGCGACTGACCCGTGCGTGCTGCAGCTGAAACTCCACTATGGCCTGCTGCTGCTCGCACAGTCTGTCCAGCATGTGCAAGGTGGAGTTCCACCTGGTGGGCACGTCGCATATGAGGCGGTGAGCGGGAAGGCTGAAGTTACGCTGTAGCACAGACAGGCGAGCAGCGGCAGGATGTGAACGCCGGAAGCGCGCACAGACGGCCCGCACTTTATGCAGCAGCTCTGACATGTCGGGGTAGTTGTGAATGAACTTCTGCACCACCAAATTCAGCACATGCGCCAGGCAAGGGATGTGCGTCAAACCGGCTAGTCCCAGAGCTGCAACGAGATTTCGCCCATTATCGCACACCACCAGGCCGGGCTTGAGGCTCACCGGCAGCAACCACGCGTCGGTCTGTTGTTCAATACCCCGCCACAACTCCTGTGCGGTGTGGGGCCTGTCCCCTAAACATATGAGTTTTATAACGGCCTGCTGACGTTTACCCCTGGCTGTGCTGAATTTGGTGGTGAAGGTGTGTGGCTGACTGGATAAGCAGGTGGAAGAAGAGGAGGAGGAAGCCGAGTAGGAGGAGGAGGCTACAGGAGGCAAAAAATGTTGCCCTGCGATCCTTGGCGGCGGAAGGACGTGCACCAAAGAGCTCTCCGCCTGGGGCCCAGCTGCCACTACAATACTGTGGGACAGCAAGCGACATGAGCTGTTTGAAGCTGTCTGTGTCCACCAGCCTAAGTGACAGCATTTCATAGGCCAGTAGTTTAGAAATGCTGGCATTCAGGGCCAGGGATCGAGGGTGGCTAGGTGGCAATTTACACTTTCTCTCAAATGTTTGTGAGATGGACAGCTGAACGCTGCCGTGTGACATGGTGGAGATGCTTGGTGACAGAGGTGGTGGTGTTGGTGGTACATCCTTTGTTTGCTGGGCGGCAGGTGCCAACGTTCCTCCCGAAGCGGAGGAAGAGGCCGAGGCGGCAGCAGCAGAAGAGGCCGAGGCGGCAGCAGCAGAAGAGGCCGAGGCGGCAGCAGCAGAAGAGGCCGAGGCGGCAGCAGCAGAAGAGGCCGAGGCGGCAGCAGCAGAAGAGGTAGCAGGGGGAGCCTGAGTGACTTCCTTGGTTTTAAGGTGTTTACTCCACTGCAGTTCATGCTTTGCATGCAGGTGCCTGGTCATGCAGGTTGTGCTCAGGTTCAGAACGTTAATGCCCCGCTTCAGGCTCTGATGGCACAGCGTGCAAACCACTCGGGTCTTGTCGTCAGCACATTGTTTGAAGAAGTGCCATGCCAGGGAACTCCTTGAAGCTGCCTTTGGGGTGCTCGGTCCCAGATGGCGGCGGGCAGTAGCAGGCGGAGTCTCTTGGCGGCGGGTGTTCTGCTTTTGCCCACTGCTCCCTCTTTTGCTACGCTGTTGGCTCGGTCTCACCACTGCCTCTTCCTCCGAACTGTGAAAGTCAGTGGCACGACCTTCATTCCATGTGGGGTCTAGGACCTCATCGTCCCCTGCATAGTCTTCCACCCAGTCTTGATCCCTGACCTCCTGTTCAGTCTGCACACTGCAGAAAGACGCAGCAGTTGGCACCTGTGTTTCGTCATCATCAGAGACATGCTGAGGTGGTATTCCCATGTCCTCATCATCAGCAAACGGTTGTGCGTCAGTGCATTCTATGTCTTCCACCGCTGGGGAAGGGCTGGGTGGATGCCCTTGGGAAACCCTGCCAGCGGAGTCTTCAAACAGCATAAGAGACTGCTGCATAACTTGAGGCTGAGACAGTTTCCCTGGTATGCATGGGGGTGATGTGACAGACTGATGGGCTTGGTTTTCAGGCGCCATCTGTGCGCTTTCTGCAGAAGACTGGGTGGGAGATAATGTGAACGTGCTGGATCCACTGTCGGCCACCCAATTGACTAATGCCTGTACCTGCTCAGGCCTTAACATCCTTAGAACGGCATTGGGCCCCACCATATATCGCTGTAAATTCTGGTGGTTACTGGGACCTGAGGTAGTTAGTACACTAGGACGTGTGGCTGTGGCAGAACGGCCACGTCCTCTCCCAGCACCAGAGGGTCCACTAACACCACCACCACCATGTCCACGTCCGCGTCCCTTACTAGATGTTTTCCTCATTGTTACCGTTCACCACAATAAGAAAAATATTATTTGGCCCAATGTATTGAATTCAAATTCAGGCCTTTTTTTACAGACACCTAACACTATCTGGCATCTATTTAGGTACCGTATTACACTAATACAGGCACAGCAGTAACCACAGATTTAGCTGGATATAAATTGTAGGCCTAATATTTAGGCGCTGGGTGACAGGTATAGGTTTACAGACAGAATTAGACTGGGATATGCACAGTACCGTGTGTGTGAAGTAATTGAGGATGACCCTATCAGCACTTGTATTTACACCTTGAGTGTAATATACCCTTTTACGGACAGAAATACACTATGAGAAGCATAATAGTGCGTTCAAATTTAAAGGCTTATGCTATCAGCAATTGTAATTTAACACTTTGTGTAATATACAATTTTACGGGAAAAAAATAGACTTGGAGATGCACGCTGAGTGTAATATACCCTTTTGCGGACAGATTTGCACTTGTCCGGCAACAGCAGAAACCACAGATTTAGGGTATTGCTATTTTGGCAATTGAATTTCACCCCAGAAAAAATATATATCCTTTGCCAGACAGCAGACAGTATTACACTTGGCTGGCCACAGCTGGAACAGCAGATTTAGGGGACTGCTATTTTGGCAATTGTATTTCACCCCTCAATAAAATATAGAAAATTCTATCCTTAGTTTCTTGGGGTGACAATAAGCACAGCCAAGCCCCTGATGTAGGATATAGCAACAAAAAAAAAACTTCTATTGATGCTTAAATGGACTTGGTGGCAGCTTGTGCTGGCGCACCACAATACACAAAATGGCCGCCGATCACCCCAGAAAAAAGCTGGGCAGCCTAAAAACAGTGAGCAATTAACTAGCAGAAGTTGAATGATTCACAGCTGTAGATCGATCACTTCATTAACCCTAAGTTCACACCTGAGCGTTTTACAGCGCGTTCCTACGCGCTGTAAAACGCACAACAAGGAGAAACCAATGCTTCCCTATGGGAATGGTTCTCACCTGGGCGTTTTACAGCGCGTACGATCGCGCTGTAAAACGCCCGAAGCTCAAAAAAGTTCTTGAGCTTCTTTGGGGCGTTTTGTCGCGCGCTCCCGTACATAGACTTTCGGGAACGCGCGACAATGGGCGTTCGCTTGTCTCTGTATGCGCGATTGTAAACGCCGGTACAATCGCGCATACAGAGCGCTCCATCGCGAACGCTCAGGTGTGAACCCAGGGTAAGTGTTTTTGAGGAGTTAATCACTGCCTAATCTCTCCCTAACAGCAGCTGCAACCTCTCCCTACACTGATCAGAGCAGAGTGACGGGCGGCGCTATGTGACTCCAGCTTATATAGAGGCTGGGTCACATGGTGCACTGGCCAATCACAGCCACGGCCTCTTGCGGCAAGTAGTATGACGCTTGTTGATTGGCTGCTTTCCAGGCTTTCAAAATGCGCCAAACACCAAACCCGAACCTGAATTTTTACGTAAATGTTCGGGTTCGGGTCCGTGTCACGAACACCCCAAAATTCAGTACAAACCCGAACTATACAGTTCGGGTTCGCTCATCCCTAGTTACAGACGTGGACAAAATTGTTGGTACCCTTTGGTCAATGAAAGAAAAAGTCACAATGGTCACAGAAATAACTTTAATCTGACAAAAGTAATAATAAATTAAAATTCTATAAATGTTAACCAATGAAAGTCAGACATTGTTTTTCAACCATGCTTCAACAGAATTATGTAAAAAAATAAACTCATGAAACAGGCATGGACAAAAATGATGGTACCCCTAGAAAACACAGAACATAATGTGACCAAAGGGACATGTTAATTCAAGGTGTGTCCACTAATTAGCATCACAGGTGTCTACAACCTTGTAATCAGCCATTGGGCCTATATATATATGGCTCCAGGTAATCACTGTGTTGTTTGGTGATATGGTGTGTACCACACTCGACATGGACCAGAGGAAGCAAAGGAAAGAGCTGTCTCAAGAGATCAGAAAGAAAATTATAGACAAGCATGTTAAAGGTAAAGGCTATAAGACCATCTCCAAGCAACTAGATGTTCCTGTGAGTACAGTTGCACATATTATTCATAAGTTTAAGATCCATGGGACTGTAGCCAACCTCCCTGGACGTGGCCGCAGGAGGAAAATTGATGACAAATCTAAGAGACGGATAATCCGAATGGTAACAAAAGAGCCTAGAAAGACTTCTAAAGAGATTCAAGGTGAACTTCATGCTCAAGGAACATCAGTGTCAGATCGCACCATCCGTCGTTGTTTGAGCCAAAGTGGACTACATGGGAGACGACCAAGGAGGACACCATTGTTGAAAACGAATCATAAAAAAGCAAGACTGGAATATGCCAAACTACATGTTGACAAGCCACAAAGCTTCTGGGAGAATGTCCTGTGGACAGATGAGACAAAAATCGAAGTTTTTGCCAAGGCACATCAGCTGTATGTTCACAGACGAAAAAATGAAGCATATCAAGAAAAGAACACTGTCCCTACTGTGAAACATGGAGGAGGCTCTGTTATGTTCTGGGGCTGCTTTGCTGCGTCTGGCACAGGGTGTCTTGAATCTGTGCAGGGTACAATGAAATCTCAAGACTATCAAGGAATTCTAGAGAGAAATGTACTAGCCAGTGTCAGAAAGCTTGGTCTCAGTCGCAGGTCATGGGTCTTGCAACAGGACAATGACCCAAAACACACCGCTAAAAACACCCAAGAATGGCTAAGAGGAAAAAATTGGACTATTCTAAAGTGGCCTTCTATGAGCCCTGACCTCAATCCTATTGAGCATCTTTGGAAGGAGCTGAAACATGCAGTCTGGAAAAGGCACCCTTCAAACCGGACACAACTGGAGCAGTTTGCTCATGAGGAGTGGGCCAAAATACCTGCTGAGAGGTGCAGATGTCTCATTGACAGTTACAGGAAGCGTTTGATTGCAGTGATTGCCTCAAAAGGTTGCGCAACAAAATATTAAGTTAGGGGTACCATCATTTTTGTCCATGCCTGTTTCATGAGTTTATTTTTTTACATAATTCTGTTGAAGCATGGTTGAAAAACAATGTCTGACTTTCATTGGTTAACATTTATAGAATTTTAATTTATTATTACTTTTGTCAGATTAAAGTTATTTCTGTGACCATTGTGACTTTTTCTTTCATTGACCAAAGGGTACCAACAATTTTGTCCACGTCTGTATATGCTGTGTGGCGTAGCGGTTGGTTTCTGCCACAACTAGGTCATAGAGATCTGCGGAGAAGAACAGCTCAAAAAACTCAAGGGCCGATCCTAAATGAGCCGTCTCCACGCGAACTCCAGACTGGGCGGTGAAAGGGGGCAATACGGGTGCGGCAGAAGCAGGGGAGTGCCAATTAGGGTTTGCCAGCACCTCTGGGAGACTAAGGGCTCTACGGGCCTGTGAACGTGGTGGCTGCGACGGGGGAGTTACTGCACGTGCCACGGTACCAGCTAGAACTGCCCTTCTGGTGCTCGCCACTTCACCAGTGAATACGGCAGTGCTGGTAGAAGGTCCAGGATGTGCTGCGCTGCTGGTGTATGCCGCACCATAAACAAGATCAGCGCTAGCACCACTCTGCTGCAAATGAGGCTCATCACGCGGGGTATGCAGAACCCTGACATGGGATCGGGTACGCCTGACCGTAGCAGGGACCTCTACCTCGTCATCTTCGCTAGCGGTTAGAGTGCCACTGCTGTCTACAGGTTCATATTCTGAACCACTGGATTCAGCGGGTGAGGCGTCCCCATCGCTTTCATCCATCAGGGCCAGAATCCTGTAGGCCTCTTCAGCGGAATACCCCTTTGACATTTTGGGCTCACTAAATTTAGGGGGTATTCCTCTGAGACTACCCGGGAAAAAGAGCAAACCTGCCTAGTAGAAAGGAGTGCGTGCGAAGTAAAGCTGCGATCGCTAATAAAGATCCAGAAAGCTCAAAAGTGATCTTTATAGCGCCGCAGCGATTTTACGGTGTTTTTGCAGTGATCAGAAAAAAATAATTTCTGTCACTGCGGTGGGGCGGACTGAACGCAAGTGTGCGCACAAGATCAGGCCTGATCGGGCGAACACTGCGTTCTTTGTAGAGCCTAAGGTGACCCTAATGTACTGATATAGATCTGATGCGATCACTATTGATCACTTACAGATACTATATAGTACTAGTGCGACAGCGATGACGCTAATCAGCGACTGCGGTGCGGTGGGCGCTAACTACCTAACAAGTAGCTAAGTAACTGGCGGTGATAAGGGACCCTTACAGGGGGGTGATCAATGACAGGGGGGTGATCAGGGGTTAATAAGTGACAGGGGGGGGGGGGTGTAGTGGTGTTTGGTGCTACTTACAGAGCTGCCTGTGTCCTCTGGTGGTCGATCCAAGCAAAAGGGACCAGAGGAGCAGGTAGCAGGTATATCAGACGCTGTTATCAAAATATCTATTTCATTGGTTATTTTAAAAATCTCCAGCCTGCAGCCAATGATCGCCGCCGGCAGGCTGTAGTTATACTTGCACACTGCGCGCTCCTGTGATCGCCGCCGGCAGGCTGTAGTTATACTTGCACACTGCGCGCTCCTTATGATGGCCGCCGGCAGGCTGTAGTTATACTTGCACACTGCGCGCTCCTTATGATCGCCGCCGGCAGGCTGTAGTTATACTTGCACACTGCGCGCTCCTGTGATCGCCGCCGGCAGGCTGTAGTTATACTTGCACACTGCGCGCTCCTTATGATCGCCGCCGGCAGGCTGTAGTTATACTTGCACACTGCGCGCTCCTGTGATCGCCGTCGGCAGGCTGTAGTTATACTTGCACACTGCGCGCTCCTTATGATGGCCGCCGGCAGGCTGTAGTTATACTTGCACACTGCGCGCTCCTGTGATCGCCGCCGGCAGGCTGTAGTTATACTTGCACACTGCGCGCTCCTTATGTTCGCCGCCGGCAGGCTGCAGTTATACTGGCACACTGCGCGCTCCTTATGATGGCCGCCGGCAGGCTGTAGTTATACTTGCACACTGCGCGCTCCTGTGATCGCGCGTTCACAGGAAATCTCGGGTCTCACGAGATGACGCCAATAGGCGTCGCTGAGACCTGAGAGCGCCGCCGTCCTGAAGCCTATCGGCGTTAGTGTGACGGGAAGTGGTTAAAGACATATTTTTCCTACAGAGCACATGAAAATGAAGATGTTCACCCCAAAATGTATCGCCCCGTTTCTCCTGTCTTCATAAATACCCCCATTGTGGCCCTAATCTTAGGTCTTGACAAGCGGCAGGGCCCCAACATAAAGGAGCACCCAGGTGTTTTCAGAACACAAAATTTGCTTGAAAATGGTTCCGGCCCCATTGCGCACTGGTAAGGGCGTTCAGCTGCCCAAACGATAGGAAACCCCCATAATGGACCCCATTTTGAAAACTAGACCCCCTAAGGTATTCATCTAGGGGTGTAGTGAGCATTTAGACCCCCTCGTTTTGTGTAGAAATTAATGCAAAGCAGGCGGAAATTTTATTTATTTTTTTACAGCAAAGTGTTAATTTCAAGACAGATTTTTTCCTACAGAGCGCATGGAAATGAAGATGTGCGCTGCGAGAGGAGTGGCGCCTTCTACCGCCATAGGGCTATGGGGTCTGGGGATGGAATCGGAGTCCCCGCTCTCTGAAGCGGTGTCAGATTCAGAGTGGTCAGAGCAGAGACATTCGGAGGCTGCTCCGCACTGAACAATCTCTGAGCCATTGCTTTTTCTGTACAGCTCAGAAAGAAATTAAAATAACGGACCGTCCCTAATGGACGGCACTGACTGACACCCACCGACTGACTGACTGACACCCACTGACCGCCAGTAACAAACGGACACAGGGTCCCTAATTAAGATAATTGACCGTCACTAATAGACGCCTAATCACGGACACCCACTGACCGCCAGTTACTGACGGCCAGTTTTCCCAGTATGTAATCCCAGAGCCAGGACAGAAGTCGGTCGCTCCTCACAGAGCGGAGGGAGAAGCGCGGCCCCGTCCGGCCTCTGTTTTGTAAATAGAATGGATGTGATCTCCATGATGGGTTGTCATGGAAACCACATGATCAGGGACCATTATTATTGGTCCCTGATGGTGACTGTGCTGAAGGCAGATCTTCAGCACAGTAACCAGCGCGCAGGTCTGCGCCATCTAGTATTATTGTTTAATTAGGGGTGGGGGGCGCCCTAATAACTTTATTTAAACATATCTGGGGGCCATATTGCCCCGGTCGGGGGGGCTGGGGCATCATTTGAACTTCTCTCTCGTCTCCTGAGAGACCTTACTGTGAGCGGCGGCTTTCAGTCTGCGCATGCGCCGGGCCGCCATCTTTCTTGAGGGTAAGGGGGGGGGGGTGAGGATTGGGACCCAGCTTAAGGCCTGAAGCGCTGGGGGACCCGACCTCTTACATGAGAGGAGGGAGAAAGTGTAGTGCGGGCAACTCCGCTGCCGGCGTTTTCTGTGATCGCCGTGATAAAGAGTATGGCGGCGATCACGTGATCAGAGAGCGCGTGTCACGGTCTCTGATCACTGCCCCTTCCTCCGGTAGCTGCAGCCACGGAGCTACAGCGCGTGATTTTATCGCTAACTTGGGCTGAAGTGCCACCGTAAAAAGGGGACGCTCCAGCCCAAGGCCCCTTAGTGACCGCCGTAAAAACACGTATGGGTGGTCACTAAGGGGTTAATTAATCGGGGTATTGATTTAAATGTCATAGATGAAGGCAGCGAGTGATCGAGGGCGCGGAATAGATCGGCCCTTGGCAGCCGCACCCGGGTCATGTGACAGCGACACTGCACCATGTGACCAGCTCCTCCTGTATCACACAACTGAGGATTAGATACACAGCTCAGCAGACAGTATCACACAGGATAGGATTAGATACACCGCTCAGCAGACTGTATCACACAGGATAGGATTAGATACTCAGCTCAGCAGGGAGTATCACACAGGATAGGATTAGATACTCAGCTCAGCAGGGAGTATCACACAGGATAGGATTAGATACTCAGCTCAGCAGGGAGTATCACACAGGATAGGATTAGATACACAGCTCAGCAGACAGTATCACACAGGATAGGATTAGATACACAGCTCAGCAGGCAGTATCACACAGGATAGGATTAGATACACAGCTCAGCAGGCAGTATCACACAGGATAGGATTAGATACACAGCTCAGCAGGCAGTATCACACAGGATAGGATTAGATACACAGCTCAGCAGGACAGTATCACACACGGATAGGATTAGATACACAGCTCAGCAGACAGTATCACACAGGATAGGATTAGATACACAGCTCAGCAGACAGTATCACACAGGATAGGATTAGATACCAGCTCAGCAGACAGTATCACACAGGATAGGATTAGATACACAGCTCAGCAGACAGTATCACACAGGATAGGATTAGATACACAGCTCGCAGACAGTATCACACAGGATAGGATTAGATACACAGCTCAGGCAGCAGTATCACACAGGATAGGATTAGATACATCAGCTCAGCATGGCAGTATCACACAGGATAGGATTAGATACTACAGCTCAGCAGGGAGTATCACACAGGATAGGATTAGATACACAGCTCAGCAGGACAGTATCACACAGGATAGGATTAGATACACAGCTCAGCAGGCAGTATCACACAGGATAGGATTAGATACACAGCTCAGCAGGCAGTATCACACAGGATAGGATTAGATACACAGCTCAGCAGGCAGTATCACACAGGATAGGATTAGATACACAGCCAGCAGTATCACACAGGATAGGATTAGATACACAGCTCAGCAGGCAGTATCACACAGGATAGGATTAGATACACAGCTCAGCAGACAGTATCACACAGGATAGGATTAGATACACAGCTCAGCAGACAGTATCACACAGGATAGGATTAGATACACAGCTCAGCAGACAGTATCACACAGGATAGGATTAGATACACAGCTCAGCAGACAGTATCACACAGGATAGGATTAGATACACAGCTCAGCAGACAGTATCACACAGGGATAGGATTAGATACACAGCTCAGCAGACAGTATCACACAGGATAGGATTAGATACACAGCTCAGCAGACAGTATCACACAGGATAGGATTAGATACACAGCTCAGCAGACAGTATCACACAGGATAGGATTAGATACACAGCTCAGCAGACAGTATCACACAGGATAGGATTAGATACACAGCTCAGCAGACAGTATCACACAGGATAGGATTAGATACACAGCTCAGCAGACAGTATCACACAGGATAGGATTAGATACACAGCTCAGCAGACAGTATCACACAGGGATAGGATTAGATACACAGCTCAGCAGACAGTATCACACAGGATAGGGATTAGATACACAGCTCAGCAGACAGTATCACACAGGATAGGAATTAGATACACAGCTCAGCAGACTGTATCACACAGGATAGGAATTAGATACACAGCTCAGCAGACAGTATCACACAGGATAGGATTAGATACACAGCTCAGCAGACAGTATCACACAGGCTGAGGATTAGATACACAGCTCAGCAGACAGATCACACAGGATAGGATTAGATACAACAGCTCAGCAGACAGTATCACACAGGAGAGGATTAGATACACAGCTCAGCGACAGTATCACACAGGATAGGAATTAGATACACAGCTCAGCAGGACAGTATCACACAGGATAGGAATTAGATACACAGCTCAAGCAGACAGTATCAGCACAGGACTGAGGATTAGATACACAGCTCAGCAGGCAGTATCACACAGGATAGGATTAGATACACAGCTCAGCAGACAGTATCACACAGGATAGGAATAGATACACAGCTCAGCAGGGAGTATCACAGAGGATAGGATTAGATACACAGCTCAGCAGACAGTATCACACAGGAATTAGATACACAGCTCAGCAGACAGTATCACACAGGATAGGATTAGATACACAGCTCAGCAGGCAGTATCACACAGGATAGGATTAGATACACAGCTCAGCAGACAGTATCACACAGGGAGGATTAGATACACAGCTCAGCAGACAGGATCACACAGGATAGGATTAGATACACAGCTCAGCAGGACAGTATCACACAGGATAGGGATTAGATACACAGCTCAGCAGACAGTATCACACAGGATAGGATTAGATACACAGCTCAGCAGGACAGTATCACACAGGACAGGATTAGATACACAGCTCAGCAGACAGTATCACACAGGATAGGATTAGATACACAGCTCAGCAGATAGTATCACACAGGATAGGATTAGATACATCAGCTCAGCAGGCAGTATCACACAGGATAGGATTAGATACACAGCTCAGCAGGACAGTATCACACAGGATAGGATTAGATACACAGCTCAGCAGGCAGTATCACACAGGATAGGATTAGATACACAGCTCAGCAGGCAGTATCACACAGGATAGGATTAGATACACAGCTCAGCAGGCAGTATCACACAGGATAGGATTAGATACACTCAGCAGCAGTATCACCACGGATAGGATTAGATACACAGCTCAGCAGACAGTATCACACAGGATAGGATTAGATACACAGCTCAGCAGACAGTATCACACAGGATAGGATTAGATACACAGCTCAGCAGGACAGTATCACACAGGATAGGATTAGATACACAGCTCAGCAGACAGTATCACACATGATAGGATTAGATACACAGCTCAGCAGACAGTATCACACAGGATAGGATTAGATACACAGCTCAGCAGACAGTATCACACAGGATAGGATTAGATACACAGCTCAGCAGACAGTATCACACAGGATAGGATTAGATACACAGCTCAGCAGACAGTATCACACAGGATAGGATTAGATACACAGCTCAGCAGACAGTATCACACAGGATAGGATTAGATACACAGCTCAGCAGACAGTATCACACAGGATAGGATTAGATACACAGCTCAGCAGACAGTATCACACACGGATAGGATTAGATACACAGCTCAGCAGACAGTATCACACAGGATAGGATTAGATACCAGCTCAGCAGAGTATCACACAGGATAGGATTAGATACACAGCGCAGCAGACAGTATCACACAGGATAGGATTAGATACACAGCTCAGCAGACAGTATCACACAGGATAGGATTAGATACACAGCTCAGCAGGCAGTATCACACAGGATAGGATTAGATACACAGCTCAGCAGACAGTATCACACAGGATAGGATTAGATACACAGCTCAGCAGACAGTATCACACAGGATAGGATTAGATACACAGCTCAGCAGACAGTATCACACAGGATAGGATTAGATACACAGCTCAGCAGGACAGTATCACAGAGGATAGGATTAGATACACAGCTCAGCAGACAGTATCACACAGGATAGGATTAGATACACAGCTCAGCAGACAGTATCACACAGGAGAGGATTAGATACACAGCTCAGCAGAAGTATCACACAGGATAGGATTAGATACACAGCTCAGCAGACAGTATCCAACAGGATAGATTAGATACACAGCTCAGCAGACAGTATCACACAGGATAGGATTAGATACACAGCTCAGCAGACAGTATCACACGAGGATAGGATTAGATACACAGCTCAGCAGACAGTATCACACAGGATAGGATTAGATACACAGCTCAGCAGACAGTATCACACAGGATAGGATTAGATACACAGCTCAGCAGACAGTATCACACAGGATAGGATTAGATACACAGCTCAGGATAGGATTAGATACAGAGCTCAGCAGACAGTATCACACAGGATAGGATTAGATACACAGCTCAGCAGACAGTATCAACCAAGGATAGGATTAGATACACAGCTCAGCAGACAGTATCACACAGGATAGGATTAGATACACAGCTCAGCAGACAGTATCACACAGATGAGGATTAGATTACACAGCTCAGCAGACAGTATCACACGGGATAGGATTAGATACACAGCTCAGCAGACAGTATCACAACAGGATGGATTAGATACACAGCTCAGCAGGACTGTATCACACAGGATAGGATTAGATACACAGCTCAGCAGGACAGTATCACACAGGATAGGATTAGATACACAGCTCAGCAGACAGTATCACACAGGATAGGATTAGATACACAGCTCAGCAGACAGTATCACACAGGATAGGATTAGATACAAGCTCAGCAGCTAGTATCACACAGGAAGGGATTAGATACACAGCTCAGCAGCAGTATCACACAGGATAGGATTAGATACACAGCTCAGCAGGCAGTATCACACATGACAGGATTAGATACACAGCTCAGCAGACAGTATCACACAGGATAGGATTAGATACACAGCTCAGCAGGACAGTATCACACAGGATAGGATTAGATACACAGCTCAGCCAGATCACCGGATAGGATTAGATACACAGCTCAGCCGACAGTATCACACGGATCGGATTAGATACACAGCTCAGCAGACAGTATCACACAGGATAGGATTAGATACACAGCTCAGCAGACAGTATCACACAGGACTAGGATTAGATACCACAGCTCAGCAGACAGTATCACACAGGATAGGATTAGATACCACAGCTCAGCAGGCAGTATCACACAGGAAGGATTAGATACACAGCTCAGCAGGCAGTATCACACTAGGATAGGATTAGATACACAGCTCAGCAGACAGTATCACACAGGATAGATTAGATACACAGCTCAGCAGACAGTATCACACAGGATAGGATTAGATACACAGCTCAGCAGACAGTATCACACAGGATAGGATTAGATACACAGCTCAGCAGGCAGTATCACACAGGATAGGATTAGATACACAGCTCAGCAGACAGTATCACACAGGAAGGATTAGATACACAGCTCAGCAGGCAGTATCACACAGGATAGGATTAGATACACAGCTCAGCAGACAGTATCACACAGGATAGGAATTAGATACACAGCTCAGCAGACAGTATCACACAGGATAGGATTAGATACACAGCTCAGCAGACAGTATCACACAGGATAGGATTAGATACACAGCTCAGCAGACAGTATCACACAGGACTTAGGATTAGATACACAGCTCAGCAGACAGTATCACACAGGATAGGATTAGATACACAGCTCAGCAGGCAGTATCACACAGGATAGGATTAGATACACAGCTCAGCAGGCAGTATCACACAGGATAGGATTAGATACACAGCTCAGCAGACAGTATCACACAGGATGAGGATTAGATACACAGCTCAGCAGACAGTATCACACAGGATAGGATTAGATACACAGCTCAGCAGACAGTATCACACAGGATAGGATTAGATACACAGCTCAGCAGACAGTATCACAAGGATAGGATTTAGATACACAGCTCAGCAGACAGTATCACACAGGATAGGATTAGATACACAGCTCAGCAGACAGTATCACACAGGATAGGATTAGATACACAGCTCAGCAGGACAGTATCACACAGGATAGGATTAGATACACAGCTCAGCAGACAGTATCACACAGGATAGGATTAGATACACAGCTCAGCAGACAGTATCACACAGGATAGGATTAGATACACAGCTCAGCAGACAGTATCACACAGGATAGGATTAGATACACAGCTCAGCAGGACAGTATCACACAGGATAGGATTAGATACACAGCTCAGCAGGACAGTATCACACAGGATAGGATTAGATACACAGCTCAGCAGGACAGTATCACACAGGATAGGATTAGATACACAGCTCAGCAGGACTAGTATCACACAGGATAGGATTAGATACACAGCTCAGCAGGACGTATCACACAGGATAGGATTAGATACACAGCTCAGCAGACAGTATCACACAGGACTAGGATTAGATACACAAGCTCAGCAGACAGTATCACACAGGATAGGATTAGATACACAGCTCAGCAGACGTATCACACAGGATAGGATTAGATACACAGCTCAGCAGACAGTATCACACAGGATAGGATTAGATACACAGCTCAGCAGCTAGTATCACACAGGAGAGGATTAGATACACAGCTCAGCAGACAGTATCACACAGGACTAGGATTAGATACACAGCTCAGCAGGACAGTATCACACAGGATAGGATTAGATACACAGCTCAGCAGACAGTATCACACAGGATAGGATTAGATACACAGCTCAGCAGGCTGTATCACACAGGAGAGGATTAGATACAAGCTCAGCAGGCAGTATCACACAGGATAGGATTAGATACACAGCTCAGCAGGCAGTATCCACAACGGATAGGATTAGATACACAGCTCAGCAGACAGTATCACACAGGATAGGATTAGATACACAGCTCAGCAGACAGTATCACACAGGATAGGATTAGATACACAGCTTAGCAGACAGTATCACACAGGACTAGGATTAGATACACAGCTCAGCAGGCAGTATCACAGAGGATAGGATTAGATACACAGCTCAGCAGACAGTATCACACAGGAGAGGATTAGATACACAGCTCAGCAGACATGTATCACACAGGATAGGATTAGATACACAGCTCAGCAGACGTATCACACAGGATAGGATTAGATACACAGCTCAGCAGACAGTATCACACAGACTGAGCATTAGATACACAGCTCAGCAGGACAGTATCACACAGGATAGGATTAGATACACAGCTCAGCAGACAGTATCACACAGGATAGGATTAGATACACAGCTCAGCAGGACAGTATCACACAGGATAGGATTAGATTACACAGCTTCAGCAGGACAGTATCACACAGGATGGGATTAGATACACAGCTCAGCAGACAGTATCACACAGGATAGGATTAGATACACAGCTCAGCAGCAGTATCACACAGGATAGGATTAGATACACAGCTCAGCAGACAGTATCACACGGAGAGGGATTAGATACACAGCTCAGCAGACAGTATCACACAGGGATAGGATTAGATACACAGCTCAGCAGACAGTATCACACGGATAGGATTAGATACACAGCTCAGCAGACAGTATCACACGGGATAGGATTAGATACACAGCTCAGCAGACAGTATCACACGGGATAGGATTAGATACACAGCTCAGCAGACAGTATCACACGGGATAGGAATTAGATACACAGCTCAGCAGACAGTATCACACGGGATAGGATTAGATACACAGCACAGCAGGACGTATCACACAGGATAGGATTAGATACACAGCTCAGCAGACAGTATCACACGGGATAGGTTAGATACACAGCGCAGCAGGGAGTATCACACAGGATGGATTAGATACACAGCTCAGCAGACAGTATCACACAGGATAGGATTAGATACACAGGCTCAGCAGACAGTATCACACAGGATAGGATTAGATACACAGCTCAGCAGACAGTATCACACAGGACAGGATTAGATACACAGCTCAGCAGACAGTATCACACAGGATAGGATTAGATACACAGCTCAGCAGGGAGTATCACACAGGATAGGATTAGATACACAGCTCAGCAGACGGTATCACACAGGATAGGATTAGATACACAGCTCAGCAGGCAGTATCACACAGGATAGGATTAGATACACAGCTCAGCAGACAGTATCACACAGGACAGGATTAGATACACAGCTCAGCAGACAGTATCACACAGGGTAGGATTAGATACACAGCTCAGCAGACAGTATCTCACATGAGAGGCTTAGATACGGCTGTGCTGGCTGCTCCCAGTGTTTGGGGCTCTGGAGATGGTGAGGGAAGCGCCTGTGGCCCTCAGTGACGTGACGTGAGGAGAGGAGCAGGAGCCATGTCTGGGTGTACTAACATGGCCGCCGGAGGTGTAGGGGGCGGGGCTAGTGCTGACTGACCAGTGTTCCGGGCGGGGCCAGCCCTGTGACGTCACACCGCAAAGCATGCTGGGAGAGGAAAACTCCAGGAACCTGAGGGAAAGAGGAAGTTCTGCTGGAAACGTCCTGTAAAGAGGCTCTGATGTCCGGACAGCGGGAGGGAGAGCCCCGGCATGAGGAGCAGGTACCGGGGAGCCGGGAGCCGCAGGCAGTAGTGCAGTGTGTGATGTCTGTCGCAGCTGGTGCTTCAGTAGTGCAGTGTATGATGTCTGTCACAGCTGGTGCTTCAGTAGTGCAGTGTGTGGTATCTGTCACAGCTGATGCTTCAGTAGTGCAGTGTGTGATGTCTGTCACAGCTGGTGCTTCAGTAGTGAAGTGTGTGATGTCTGTCACAGCTTGTGCTTCAGTAGTGCAGTGTGTGATGTCTGTCACAGCTGGTGCTTCAGTAGTGCAGTGTGTGATGTCTGTCACAGCTGGAGCTTCAGTAGTGCAGTGTATGATGTCTGTCACAGCTGGTGCTTCAGTAGTGCAGTGTGTGATGTCTGTCACAGCTGGTGCTTCAGTAGTGCAGTGTGTGATGTCTGTCACAGCTGGTGCTTCAGTAGTGCAGTGTGTGATGTCTGTCACAGCTGGTGCTACAGTAGTGCAGTGTGTGATGTCTGTCACAGCTGGTGCTTCAGTAGTGCAGTGTATGATGTCTGTCGCAGCTGATGCTTCAGTAGTGCAGTGTATTGTTGCAGTTGATGCTTCAGTAGTGCAGTGTATTGTAGCAGTTGATGCTTCAGTAGTCCAGTGCATTGGGGCAGTTGACGCTTCAGTAGTGCAGTGTATTGGGGCAGTTGACGCTTCAGTAGTGCAGTGTATTGGGGCAGTTGACGCTTCAGTAGTGCAGTGTATTGGGGCAGTTGACGCTTCAGTAGTGCAGTGTATTGGGGCAGTTGACGCTTCAGTAGTGCAGTGTATTGGGGCAGTTGACGCTTCAGTAGTGCAGTGTATTGGGGCAGTTGACGCTTCAGTAGTGCAGTGTATTGGGGCAGTTGACGCTTCAGTAGTGCAGTGTATTGGGGCAGTTGACGCTTCAGTAGTGCAGTGTATTGGGGCAGTTGACGCTTCAGTAGTGCAGTGTATTGTGGCAGTTGACGCTTCAGTAGTGCAGTGTATTGGGGCAGTTGACGCTTCAGTAGTGCAGTGTATTGTGGCAGTTGACGCTTCAGTAGTGCAGTGTATTGTGGCAGTTGACGCTTCAGTAGTGCAGTGTATTGTGGCAGTTGATGCTTCAGTAGTGCAGTGTATTCTGTCAGTCACAGGCCGCACTGACATCCTGCGCATGCGCTGCTCTCCTGACGTCGGGGACACTGAAGTCTCTGCCGGAGAGGGACCTGGGAGGCGTCCACCATTGTCTCCAGCAGTGGTCGTCATCTCCCATAGACGTCCATGTTATGAGGATGTATCCCAGCAGTGATACCAGTATAAGTGTCACATGACCACTGTGGCCATGATGGTTTACATTACTGGTATCACCACTGCGGCCAGTGTCAGGGTGCACCATACTTTACACTGCTGTCACCTCAAACATGGAGGAACTGCCCTGACGAGATCTTCCAGTCATCAGTCCAGACAATAGAGAGAAGACCTCATCTCCTCTGATTTCTCCCAAATGTCCCTCATCATCTCCGGTCATTATAAGCATTTCTATGGGATTTCATGCGGATTCTACATTGACTCCTCTTCTTCCACTCAGGTTCCTGTGATCTAGGATTGTCCGATGACATCATCAGTACCAGATAATGGACGGAGACGGGGACAAGATGGCGGAGAGGATATTAGATCTTACCCTGGAGATACTCCTCCTGCTTACTGGAGAGGTGAGAGGTTCTGATGATGTCACATTACACCGTTATCTATGGTAATTACAGGGGATGTGACTGGAGAGGTGAGAGGTTCTGATGATGTCACATTACACCATTATCTATGGTAATTACAGGGGATGTGACCGGAGAGGTGAGAGGTTCTGATGATGTCACATTACACCATTATCTATGGTAATTACAGGGGATGTGACTGGAGAGGTGAGAGGTTCTGATGATGTCACATTACACCGTTATCTATGGTAATTACAGGGGATGTGACTGGAGAGGTGAGAGGTTCTGATGATGTCACATTACACCATTATCTATGGTAATTACAGGGGATGTGACTGGAGAGGTGAGAGGTTCTGATGATGTCACATTACACCGTTATCTATGGTAATTACAGGGGATGTGACTGGAGAGGTGAGAGGTTCTGATGATGTCACATTACACCATTATCTATGGTAATTACAGGGGATGTGACTGGAGAGGTGAGAGGTTCTGATGATGTCACTTTACACCATTATCTATGGTAATTACAGGGGATGTGACTGGAGAGGTGAGAGGATCTGATGATGTCACATTACACCATTATCTATGGTGATTACAGGGGATGTGACCGGAGAGGTGAGAGGTTCTGATGATGTCACATTACACCATTATCTATGGTAATTACAGGGGATGTGACTGGAGAGGTGAGAGGTTCTGATGATGTCACATTACACCGTTATCTATGGTAATTACAGGGGATGTGACTGGAGAGGTGAGAGGTTCTGATGATGTCACATTACACCATTATCTATGGTAATTACAGGGGATGTGACTGGAGAGGTGAGAGGTTCTGATGATGTCACTTTACACCATTATCTATGGTAATTACAGGGGATGTGACTGGAGAGGTGAGAGGATCTGATGATGTCACATTACACCATTATCTATGGTGATTACAGGGGATGTGACTGGAGAGGTGAGAGGTTCTGATGATGTCACATTACACCATTATCTATGGTAATTACAGGGGATGTGACCGGAGAGGTGAGAGGTTCTGATGATGTCACATTACACCATTATCAATGGTAAAGTCATGATTTTATTAAAGACACGGAGGCTCCTATTGCTTAACTCCTCTTTACTGTTACCATAGCAGCAAAGAAATGAACAGTCAATCACAAAGAAAACCATAGTAACCAACTCCTCCCTTCTATCCCAGTATATAATGGCACAACCCCTGGGATCATCCTCTTTCTTTGTACAGCTACTCCAAACTGCAAACATTCCGAAACTGGCCATCCCGGTCTGGAACCACAACACCTGTAAACTCAGAGAACCAAACTCCTAAATGGAAGGAAAAAACGCTCATTGACGCTGTAAACGAACCGGCCATGCACCTGGACCTGAATCCTCAACCAAGCCGACATATCAACCTGTGGAATAGAGAATAAACCAGTGACAGAAACATAAAGACAATAACTAGTACAAGGCATACATGAGTTCTAAACGATACCTATGATCCTGAGATAAAACATATGAGAAGATTAGGAGGAAAGATAATCCTACAAGTCAAAGACTTATAAACGAAATAAGGGCGGGAAGGGAGGGCAATACTCGCCTCCGTGTCTTTAATAAAATCATGACTTCACGTCATGGAATAGGAAAATCATGGAATTTTATCACAAGACACGGAGGCTCCTATTGCAAGTTTAAAGCTGAGAAACGACACAAGTAAAAGCATGCGACATAGGACGAAAATAAAATTCCCGAAAAGTGGACACTCTAGACCAGTCCGCTAATCACATGACATCCTCCAGGCGGGCCCCCGAGACAGTCATGGAAGTAGCAGAAGCACTGCGAACCGAATGAGCAGTAAATATATTAGTGTCAATGCCCGCCTGGCCCAGAATCTCCTTTACCCAACGTGACAAGGTCACACTAGAGACGGGAGCATAGGGTCTACAAAAAGATATAAACAAATGAGGAAATTCCGGAGAACGTAGAGGAGCAGTACGGGATTCATACTCCTGCAAGCAAGCTACCGGACAAAGCTGAGGCGACTGCCGGAAGGAAGGATAAGTCACAGAACGGATGTTAGTTTTTGTATGTCTGGAAATGTTTAACTGGACACCCTCCGGAGTGAAAGAACGTGCATCGTAATCTAGGGCCCGAACGTCCGAGACCCTCTTACAAGATATGAGACAAAATAACGTTACCAATTTCGCCGATAATTGGCGAAGGGATATTTGAGCGTTTAGTAGACCAAGAAGAGAGAAAATTTTATACCAACCCCACATCCCAATAGCAGAGAAACGAGGTCTGGGAGGTCGGGACAGACGAGAGCCTTTAAGCAAACGACACACAAGAGGATGTTGGCCCGCCGGACATCCCTCAAAGCCCTCGTGTCTAGATGATATCGCTGACCTGTAAAGGTTGATAGTACGATAAGCCCTCCCCGCGTCACAGAGGGAAGACAAGAAAGACAAAACCGTATTTACAGGGGCACGAAGGGGATCCAAAGTGCGCTCTCCGCACCAACAAGCCCAAGCGTCCCAGGCGGCTCGATAAGCCCGTCTGGTTTCGGGGGCCCATGCTTTTTCCAGTAGGAAAACAGTTGTGTCCGAAACTCCAGACAACGTGCCGGAACATCCGAGATCCTGCAAGTGAGAAGTCGCAGCAGCCCTGCCTGTAGTAGAGGATGAGATTCCCCTGTCGGGCTCTGAAGCAGGGAGAGTTGGTCCGGAAGGAGAAGCGGAAAATCCACCAAAAGATCCAGGACCAGAGGGAACCAAGGCTGCGACCTCCACTAGGGCAGGATCCAGATAAGCTCCTCCGCCTGACGTTGAACCTGCAGGAGAACTCGATGGATCAGAGCAAATGGGGGAAATGCGTACATCAACGCCCCCCCCCCCCACTGTTGCAGGAACGCGTCCACCGCTTCCGCCAGAGGATCTGGACGCCAGCTGAAGAATCTGGGCAGTTGGGCGTTCAAACGGTTCGCGAACAAATCTATAGAGGGAGGACCCCAATGTGATGACAAAACTAGGAATACCCTCTCGTCTAGCTTCCAGTCGCTGGAATCCGATATGTAGCGCTAATTCCAGTCCGCCAGCACATTGTGGAGGCCGTGGAGATGCTCCGCAATTACCACAATACCCCTGACGAGGTAGAACTCCCAGAAATCCTTCGCCAGGTAGGTCAGAACCGAAGAACGTGTTCCGCCCATACCGTTGACATATCGGACCGCGGAGATGTTGTCCATCCGTAGTCTGATACACGTTGTGACTGTGCCATTGGTGAAACTGCGAATCGCCAGAGACCCTGCCAATAACTCTAGGCCATTGATATGGAGGTGAGTCTCTTCTGGGGACCAAGGGCCTCCAGTGGATACCCCATTGCAATGTGCCCCCCAGCCGTGCAAGCTGGCGTCTGACTCTATGACAAGGTCCGGTTGCGGACCGAATATGGCCTTGCCGTTCCAAACCGACAGGTTCTGAATCCACCATCGCAACTCGTCCTTCGTCTCCCTGTCTAGAAAGACCATGTCGGAGTACGTGGCTCCGGACCGAAGATGGGCAATCTTGAGTCGTTGGAGGGCTCGGTAGTGTAAGGGGGCCGGAAATATGGCCTGGATAGACGACGCCAGAAGCCCTATTAGTCGCGCCAAGTGTCGTAGAGATAACTGTGGTCGAAGCAAAGCATGGCGTAGCTCTTTGCGAATCGACCGGATTTTGGACAAGGGTAGGTGGAGGGTCAGGGACAAGGAGTCTATTCTGAACCCCAGGAGTTCCATCGAAGTAGATGGCGTGAGACAGGACTTCTCTTGGTTTATGATAAACCCTAACCTTGAAAGGAGATCGACGGACATGGCGAGGTGTCGGCGAAGGAGGGACGGACTTTGCGCCATGATAAGAATATCGTCTACATAAATTATCATGCGCACCCCTCTGCTGCGCAGCCAAGTTACCACAGGTTTCATCACCTTGGTGAAGCACCAAGGGGCGGACGAGAGTGTCACGGAATGTGTACAGGTAACAAGGCAAAACAACATGCATAAATGTCTCGCTGGATCCAAAAGCTAAGGAACGAAAGGGAGACCCCTGTAGAAGACCTGGCACTTTCCCTGGCTGCTCAGCCTATGCATAGATCCGAATGGTGGAGGTATGCATATCCACGAACCTTGACTATAAAGCCCTGAGCACCCTACAATAGTGAGGGGACACGACCACCGGCTCCCTACACCAGACACGGAGGGAGTCAGGGTCACCTGGGATCCAGCAAACAGAAAATAACAGATAACAGTGTAACACTTAACTTTGTGGAGGAGAGGAGAACCAGATGGGCAAGCACACATACTCCAGAAAGAAATATAAGCCGCCCAGAAAAGCATTCTGGGGAAGAATTTAAAGGGAAACAATTAGTCCAACACATAACAGCTGAGAGACGCTAATGAGAGGAGGAGCTGAATACCACAACACAGAACTCAAGGAGGAGGTTCTGAAAGGCCTCTGTCAGAGCTTCTCAGCTGTCTGGTTGTGACAGAGAGGCCAAAAGGTAGGCAAGTGAAACGCCAGATCTGATCTCCCCAAAGAAAACTGAGCAGATCCCTGGAGGCGGGAGCCACCGGGACCGTGAGGTACGCATCTTTGAGGTCTAATTTGACCATCCAGTCGCCTGCGAGAAGCATGTCCCTTAGTAGATGGATGCCCTCCATCTTGAAGTGACGATATTGGACCTCCCTTTTTCTGTACCAGAAACATATTGCTGATCACACCCGTATTGTGACGCGTTCTATTGCCCTCTTGTGTCATAATTCCATAAGCTCCTTGTGTAGGTGTTGTTGGATTGAGCCGGTTAAAGGTATAGGACGGGGGGGGGGGGGCGGTATAAGGCTCGGGGAGCTACTAAGTCTATTGTGAACCCTCTGACGGTGTTCAGCACCCACCGGTCTGAGGTGATCTCGGACCAGGCATGGAAAAAGAGACGGAGTCGGCCCCCGACACAACCTGTTGAAGAAGGCAAAGGGAGAGTAGGGTAGGTAATTACCGACTGGTCGTCTAAAGGAGGGAGCTCCACGGAAACCCCTGGAACGTCCTGGTGCGCCCCTTGAGGGGAAGAAGGAAGGCTGGTGTCTGGGATCCTGGAGCGAGGATCTGTAATTGTAGGAGCCTCTCCCCGTGCCGTGGGGGTGGAAGTTAGAACGGCCGGACAGACGGCCCCTTGAGCTGCCGGCCCTACTGGAGAAACGGTTATTAAAGACTTTTCTCATGGAGGTCTGGGCCTTGTCCAAAGCTGTGAAAGCCCCAACATATCTGCCCAATTCTTTTATAACTGACTCTCCAAATAAAAGACCTTGGGCATCTTTGCCCACCTCAGATAAAGCTAGGTTGGAGAGTTTAGGCTCCACTTTCATTAAAATGGCTTTACGCCTCTCTATAGCCAGGGAGGTATTCACATTCCCTGTAATACATATGGCCCTCTGGATCCAGCCCCCCAATTCAATGGGGTCTACAGATTTACCCTCTGCCTTGGCGGATTCCGCCATATCGAATATTTTGGCAAGAGGACCCGTAATGTCTAGGAGCTTGTCCTGTACGGCTCTAAGAGCCGAATCCAACCCCTTCTTGGGGTTAAACCCTGTTTAAGGCTACTTTCACACTAGCGTTCGTCGGTCCGCTCGTGAGTTCCGTTTGAAGGGGCTCACGAGCGGACCCGAACGCAGCCGTCCAGCCCTGATGCAGTCTGAATGGAGCGGATCCGCTCAGACTGCATCAGTCTGGCGGCGTTCAGCCTCCGCTCCGCTCGCCTCCGCACGGACAGGCGGACAGCTGAACGCTGCTTGCAGCGTTCGGGTGTCCGCCTGGCCGTGCGGAGGCGTGCGGATCCGTGCGGATCCGTCCAGACTTACAATGTAAGTCAATGGGGACGGATCCGTTTGAAGATGCCACAATATGGCTCAATCTTCAGGCGGATCCGTCCCCCATTGACTTTACATTGAAAGTCTGGACGGATCCGTCCGAGGCTATTTTCACACTTAGCTGTTATATGCTAAAATAATGCAGACGGATCCGTACTGAACGGAGCCTCCGTCTGCATTATTATGATCGGATCCGTTCAGAACGGATCCGATCGAACGCTAGTGTGAAAGTAGCCTTAGACAGAAACTGGACCATCTTGGGGTCCACTGTGGGTGTCTCACACACCTTGTGGGGAATAAGAGGGCGTGGACACTCTGCCCGCAACTTATTGCGCAACTCCTTGCTTAGGAGTGTGGCTTTTAGACTCAAAATACTGAGCCACATGAGTAGCCGGGAGCCATTCCGCAGAGCGGGGGTGATGCAGCTCATCGGGGTTGAATAAGGGATCCCCAGGGGGTCAACCAAAAGATCCTCCTGCATTGAATGACTCTCCAGAAGAGTGGGCGTAGTTCTAGCAGGTATGGGGTCTGGCAGGAAATCTAGGGGATCAACCGTAACATCCGCCAGTTCCTCAACCGAGTCATAATTAGACTCATTCTGTGCCTCCTCTAGGGATTCCTTGTCTGAATCCGACACTGGCTCAGGCAGGGTCCTGGCCGTCTTCCAAGCGCAAGATCTTTCTGCCTGTCGCGTACAGGCTCTTTTACGCGGGACAACCTCGTGATCATGTGATGGGTTTCCATCGGTCACAGAGGTTCTGGAGGCTGAGGGCACATTAAGATCTACATCTGAGTTCTGAGTAGCCATGGCTGACTGAGAACATAGGGCCTGAGAGATAGAATGCGTTATGGCAGAGGACATAGAGCCCATAGCCGAGGCAATCGTATTTGAAATATATTGCTGCAGAGCTGCATTCTGCATGTCATTAGGGGAGACATCAGTACGGCTGTCTAATGCAGGGGGGCACTGAAGGGCAGCGGGGTTTCCCTGTACAGGGGTAGAACCAGTGCTACTGCGAGACATGGGTGTGTGGCAGGAATAATTCACCCCAGACCACAAAAGCACAGGAAAAAGACCTAAGGACAAAGGGGAGAAAGAACTAATGAGGATACAAATCCAGAAAAGAGACACAAACGCAGAACGGGAGGGGGACTCGCCAAGGGTCACCAGAGGACAGATTGGGGCTCCTGCGGTTAGTATGGCGAGGACGAGACACTGGCCAAGATGGCGCCGAGATGCCGCGATATCTCGGCAGAACGGGGCAGCAGAGAGTCGAAATCCCGCGAGATCGCGGGTGGAACGAGAGGGAGCCCCAAGATGGCGCCCGAAGTCTCGCTACTCGCGAGAAGTCGGGCGGGAAACAGACAGGGTGGGGGAGACCGACGGAGGGGTCAGAAAAAAGGCTGGAAGCCCGGTAAGCGCCGATGGACAAAGGGGGGAGATAAGGTGTGTGGGGAGGAAAAACACCGAAGTCGGCGTACTGAGAGAGACAAAATTAGGGATATACCATAAAATAATGGCCCGACCCAGAAGGGAAAAAGGGCCAACCACACATTAATAAACCCCAGGGGATTTAACCCTGAGTTGTAAGCAGAAAAGCAAAAGGAAGCAAAACATGAATACACTACATGTAAACGGATACTCATCTGCCATGGCAGCAGCAAAGAAAGAGGATGATCCCAGGGGTTGTGCCATTATATACTGGGATAGAAGGGAGGAGTTGGTTACTATGGTTTTCTTTGTGATTGACTGTTCATTTCTTTGCTGCTATGGTAACAGTAAAGAGGAGTTAAGCAATAGGAGCCTCCGTGTCTTGTGATAAAATTACAGGGGATGTGACTGGAGAGGTGAGAGGTTCTGATGATGTCACATTACACCATTATCTATGGTAATTACAGGGGATGTGACTGGAGAGGTGAGAGGTTCTGATGATGTCACATTACACCATTATCTATGGTAATTACAGGGGATGTGACTGGAGAGGTGAGAGGTTCTGATGATGTCACATTACACCATTATCTATGGTAATTACAGGGGATGTGACTGGAGAGTTGAGAGGTTCTGATGATGTCACATTACACCATTATCTATGGTAATTACTGGGGATGTGACTGGAGAGGTGAGAGGTTCTGATGATGTCACATTACACCGTTATCTATGGTAATTACCGGGGATGTGACTGGAGAGGTGAGAGGTTCTGATGATGTCACATTACACCATTATCTATGGTAATTACAGGGGATGTGACTGGAGAGGAGAGAGGTTCTGATGATGTCACATTACACCATTATCTATGGTAATTACAGGGGATGTGACCGGAGAGGTGAGAGGTTCTGATGATGTCACATTACACCATTATCTATGGTAATTACAGGGGATGTGACTGGAGAGGTGAGAGGTTCTGATGATGTCACATTACACCATTATCTATGGTAATTACAGGGGATGTGACTGGAGAGGTGAGAGGTTCTGATGATGTCACATTACACCATTATCTATGGTAATTACAGGGATGTGACTGGAGAGGTGAGAGGTTCTGATGATGTCACATTACACCATTATCTATGGTAATTACAGGGGATGTGACTGGAGAGGTGAGAGGTTCTGATGATGTCACATTACACCATTATCTATGGTAATTACAGTGGATGTGACTGGAGAGGTGAGAGGTTCTGATGATGTCACATTACACCATTATCTATGGTAATTACAGTGGATGTGACTGCAGAGGAGAGAGGTTCTGATGCTGTCACATTACACCATTATCTATGGTAATTACCGGGGATGTGACTGGAGAGGTGAGAGGTTCTGATGATGTCACATTACACCATTATCTATGGTAATTACAGTGGATGTGACTGCAGAGGAGAGAGGTTCTGATGCTGTCACATTACACCATTATCGCAATGTTACAGCAGGAGGAGGGGGGAGGGAGGGAGAGCAGGGAGGCGTCACAGAAGATTAGGGCACGAACGGCAGCAGGTGCGGGCGGCAGCTTGGATCCATTTATATCCCCTTGGGCACCTTATTTTTATGACTGACAGGTTAGTAATAGCGTTTTTTTTAGTAAAATAAGCCTACAGATTACATTTATAAGACCACATTAGGAATGGTTAAAGCTCCCTGAACATAACCATATTTTTATCTGGAGGGGGTGAAACCTGGTGACAGAATCCCTTTAATGTTCTTAGTGGACAACCACACCAAATCACCCACACAGGTCCGGACCAGTCATACGTCTCTTGTCAGCCATCCGTTTATATCTTTCGCCCGTTTTGTTTAAATTAATTTGAATCTTCCGCCAGATAGAAGACAACGAAGAAGAGAATCTCTCCTCTTAAGGTATACCAGAGGATTCAGTCCCAGAAAAAGTACCAAACTGCGGGTGAAAACCATGTCACCATTTTTTGGCACATATCAGTGGACTCCTGTCTACAGTTATTCATGGCAAACTCCGCCAAGGACAAAAAAGAAGACCACTCTTCCTGATTCTCAGCGACAAAACACCTCAAGTAAGTCTCCAGATTTTGGTTAGTCCGCTCAGTTTGTCCATTCGACTGAGGGTGGAAAGCCGAAGAGAGAGACAACTGAATTCCCAGATGAGTACAGAACACCTTCCAAAACCTGGAAACAAATTGCGCCCCCTTTCAGAGGGGATGCCATGTAATTTCACTGTTATCAACAAACACTTTACTGAGAGTTTCAGCATTGGGCAAACCTGATAATAGTATAAAGTGCGCCATCTTACTGAAGCGGTCCACCACCACCAAAATCGCTGTCTTCCCAGAGAAATTTGGTAAATCAGTGATGAAGTCCATGGACAATAGCGTCCGGACGAGACGAGATGGACAAAGGAAGAAGAGATCCTGAAGGCAGAGTATGAGCCACCTTAGCACGTGCACAGGTCTTACAAGCTGCCACATAGCCCTCAACACATTTACTTAAACCTGGCCACCAGAATCTCTGGGAAATAGGATACACAGTGGATCTACTCCCAGGGTGTCCTGCAAGGACAGTATCATGGTGTTCCTTGAACACCTTGTCTCTAAGTCCTGAAGGAACAAATAACTTCCTTAGAGGACAGGAAACAGGTGCCTCACCTTGAGCCCCCAAAACTTCCACCTCCAGTTCGGGATAAAGAGCGGATACCACCACCCCATCAGCCAAAATCTGAGCGGGATCCTCTGACTCTTTCCCCCCCCCAGGAAAGCTACGCGGCAAAGCATCCGCTTTGACGTTTTTGGCCCAAGGGCAATAAGTGACCACAAAATTAAATCTGGTTAAAACGATGACCATCTGGCCTGCCTAGGGTTCAGACGCTTTGCTGATTTCAGGTAAGCCAGATTCTTATGGTCAGTAATTACCGTAATCAGATGAATCGCTCCTTCTAGCCAATGACCCCATTCCTCAAAGGCCAATTTAATGGCCAGCAATCCTCTATTCCCGACATCATAATTTATTTTGGCAGCAGAGAGTTTATTTAAAAAAAAAAAAAAGCATATGGGTGCCATTTGCCAGGAGAGGGACCCTGCGACAAAACTGCCCTGACTCCCACTTCTGACGCGTCAACCTCCACAATGAAGGGTTGATACACATCGGGTTGCACCAGTCAAAGGCTTGACAATAGTAGAATAATCCAGGATAAATTTCAGGAAAACATTTCTGGAGTAATTAGTAAATCCCAAAAACCGCATCAGAGCTTTCTGATTCTCCGGTCGATCCCATTCCAGTACCGCATGGACCTTTTCGGGATCCATGCGAACACCTGAGGCAGAAAGTAAGTAACCCAGACACTGCAGCTCCTGAACAGCGAACACACATTTTCCCCGGCGCCTCCACAACGGCATTCCCAGGAGGGTGTCTCCGCCTCCAGGACAGGAAACAACGAGTAAGCACAGGATTTAAGGAGCCTCCTCCCCTTACCTTACCAGTCGTTGTTTCCTGTCCTCGGACGTGCGTGGAAGCCGCTCCTGGGGTGATCCAGGAACCTAGATATCGCACCGGTCTGGTCCTTTCCCTGTCGCAGGAGGGCTGGTGCAGGGATTGGGGCCCCGGGGACGCATTGCCTCCCTTCCTCGATCCTCTGGAGTAAGTCCTGATCTCAGGCATCCCCGGGCTTGCGAGTCCGCCGGAACTCGCGCGGGATCGGGCGTCGTGACGTCATCGGAACGAGATCTCCTTGGGCAAGAGATTCTCGCGGGAAGACGGCTCCTGCGCGCGGCGGGAGTTTTAAAAAGGACGCTCTCATCCACCGCTGCCTGTGATCTGCAGAGATGCCTTCCAGCGACAGAGAGTCGTCAAAACGCTCCGGTGATCCCGCTGTCTCGGCCCTCAGCCCGGTAAGCCTCCTCCCAGGGGGGAATCATCCCTATTTTTTATATATGATCCATATAGTTATATAGGGTTAAGGAGACCTGGACCTCTCCTCCCCCTGCACACTGGGTGTCTCTAATTTTTACTATACTGACCCCTCACCACCCTTACTCTGGGTCTCTCCTTTGTCCTATACAAAGATTTGTTTTATTCCTTTTAGGACAGTGAGTCCAGAAAGCTTAAACCCAAAGGAGATTCGGGGCGCAGGAAGTGTGGTGGTTGCCGTAAAGGCTTGGTGTCGGATCCGAAGAAGTTCCTTTGCCCTAAATGCACTGAAAAAATTATCTCAGAAGAATCCCCTTCCTTTGTGGAGTCCATGCAAACCCTCATTAGAGAAGAGATTAAAGCTGCGGCTGATTCTAGACAATTGGCGCTTTCCCCTGGGCCTTCCCGTTCCCTAAATCTGGAGATATCAGACCAAGTGGATCTGGATGAAGGGGAGTTACTGGATGATCAGGTCTCCTTATCCTCTGAGGATGCTGCAGGGAGGCCTATGTGCTTTCCCGAAGAAACGCAATCCCTACTGAAGGATATTAAATCTACCCTAAAATTAGAAGATGTAAAAGAGACCCAGTCCCTTCACGATCAGATTTTTCAGGGGTTGGGGGGAAAAAAAGAAGAGATCCTTCCCCATCCACAATAATATTAAAGCTCTTATTTCCAGGGAATGGAAGGATCCTGATAGAAGGTGGACTGTATCGGCCGCCTTCAAGCGCAAAAACCCCTTTTCAGAGTCTGACTCTGATTTGTGGGATAAAACTCCCAAAATAGATGCACCAGTGGCCCGTATTTCAAAGAAATCCTCGCTGCCCTTTGAGGATATGGGTCTCCTAAAGGACCCGATGGACAAAAAATGCGAAAGTTTGTTAAGGAAATCCTGGGAGACAAATACGGCAATGCATAGCGTCCACTTGTACGGCCAGAACCCTCTGTGTGGCTAGACCAGTTAGAGAGCAATCTGTCAGGGGGTACGTCCAGAGAAGAAATCTTAAGCTCCCTTCCTACCCTAAAGAAAGCATCTAATTTTCTAGCGGACGCCTCGGCCGACTTGGTCAAGCTCTCTGCAAGAAGCCGTGCTTTAGCCAATGCGACCCGTAGGGCGGTATGGCTCTGTTCATGGTCTGGGGACGCAGGCTCTAAGAACCGCCTGTGCTCCATCCCATGTGAGGGAGATAGGTTATTTGGCTCCGCTCTTGATGATATTTTGGAGAAGGCCTCCGATAGGAAAAAAGGATTCCCCTCTGATAGTCGTTACTATCAACAGAGGCGTTCTTTTCAAAATCAGAAAAGGTCAAGAGCAGATCAGAATAAAAGGGATGGATCAAAAAGGTGGCAGCCTTCTAGAGGTAGAGGAAGGGGATACCTTTTTAAGCCAGAAGCATCTACCCGCCCTACCCAGTGACACGCTGATCCAGGTAGGAGGCAGACTAAAACAGTTCTCCTCCGTCTGGCAAGAAATTAATGCCTCCCCTTGGATCACTCGCACCATAAGAGAAGGCTTAAAGCTAGAATTTGTTTCCCCCCCCCCCCCCCAAGACATTTCTTTATCAACCAAAGACAGCAGCCCGACAAACAGGCATCCCTAGAGTCAGAGATAACTACGTTACTCCTCAAAGGAGTCCTCATCCCTGTACCAGAAGAACAACACGGCGAGGGATTCTATTCCCCTATATTTTTGATTAAAAAAACAAACTGCTCCTTTCGCCTAATAATAAATTTAAAGTCCCTAAACAGATCCATCGTTTACAAGAGATTCAAGATGGAGACCATAAAATCTACCACACAGATCCTTCCGCAAGACTGCTTTATGGCTACCGTCGACCTTCAGGACGCTTATTACCACGTCCCAATATACCACAGGCATCAGTGTTTTCTAAGGATAGCAATTTATTTTCAAGGAAAATTGTCCCATTTTCAGTTCACAGCCCTTCCTTTCGGCCTATCCTCTGCCCCCCAGAGTTTTTTCAAAAATGTCAGAGGTCACAAAATTTCTTCACCTTCAGGGGGTACAGATCGTTCCATACCTGGACGACTTTCTGGTGTTTGCGGAGTCGCGCCAACTTCTACAATCACGCCTCAAGCAAATCCAAGACTGCCTTACATCTCTGGGGAGGATAATAAATCCCAAAAAATCAGACCTTATCCCCAATCAGGAAAAGGTGTTTTTAGGGGTACTGTTGGACTCAAGGCATCTAATGTATTTTCTTCCTCAAGACAAGCAATCTCACTTAATCCAAACAGTGTCTCATTTTTTCCAGCAGGGATCGGTCTTCGATAAGAGACATCATGGCTGTACTGGGGCTGCTAACAGCCACAATCCCATCAGTGAGGTGGGCCCAAAGTCACACAAGAGTCCTTCAGGCCTTTCTCCTATCCTCATGGGACGGAAAGAATTCATCTCTAGACAGAAAAGTTCACGTTCCCAAACAGGTAAAACAGTCACTAACTTGGTGGAGAATAAAAGGAAACCTGAGCATAGGAGTTCACTGGCGCCCAAGAGATGTTATGGTCATTACAACAGACGCCAGCAACTCGGGTTGGGGAGGTCATTCTTCAGGATCAGTAGTTCAGGGATCCTGGGAGAAAGACATGCATGACACCTCCTCAAATTTAACCAGCTCCGGACCGCCGTACGCAGGATTGCGTCCTGCCGGCGGCCCTGCTCTTCTGTGTGGACGCATATACGCGTCCTCCCGCGAGAGCCGAGATTTCCTGTGAACGCGCGCACACAGGCGCGCGCGCTCACAGGAACGGAAGGTAAGCGAGTGGATCTCCAGCCTGCCAGCGGCGATCGCTCGCTGGCAGGCTGAAGATGTGATTTTTTTAACCCCTAACAGGTATATTAGACGCTGTTTTGATAACAGCGTCTAATATACCTGCTACCTGGTCCTCTGGTGGTCCCTTTTGTTTGGATCGACCACCAGAGGACACAGGCAGCTCTGTAAAGTACCACAAAACACTACACTACACCCCCCCCCCTGTCACTTATTAACCCTTTATGAACCACTGATCACCCCATATAGACTCCCTGATCACCCCCCTGTCATTGATCACCCCCCTGTCATTGATCATGGATACATGGATCGGATCCGCAAAACACATGCGGACGTCTGAATGGAGCCTTACAGGGGGGTGATCAATGACAGAGGGGTGATCACCCATATACACTCCCTGATCACCCCCTGTCATTGATCACCCCCTGTAAGGCTCCATTCAGATGTCCGCATGATTTTTACGGATCCATGGATACATGGATCGGATCCGCAAAACGCATGCGGACGTCTGAATGGAGCCTTACAGGGGGGTGATCAATGACAGAGGGGTGATCACCCATATACACTCCCTGATCACCCCCTGTCATTGATCACCCCCCCTGTAAGGCTCCATTCAGACATTTATTTGGCCCAAGTTAGCGGAAATATATATTTTTTTGTTTGTTTTTTCTTACTAAGTCTCATATTCCACTAACTTGTGTCAAAAAATAAAATCTCACATGAACTCACCATACCCCTCACGGAATCCAAATGCGTAAAAATGTTTAGACATTTATATTCCAGACTTCTTCTCACGCTTTCGGGCCCCTAAAAAGCCAGGGCAGTATAAATACCCCACATGTGACCCCATTTTGGAAAGAAGACACCCCAAGGTATTCGCTGAGGGGCATATTGAGTCCATGAAATATTGAAATTTTTGTCCTAAGTTAGCGGAAAGTGAGACTTTGTGAGAAAAAAACAAAAAAAAAAATCAATTTCCGCTTACTTATGCAAAAAAAAAAAAAATTCTATGAACTCGCCAGGCCCCTCATTGAATACCTAGGGGTGTCTTCTTTCCAAAATGGGGTCACATGTGGGGTATTTATACTGCCCTGGCTTTTTAGGGGCCCGAAAGCGTGAGAAGAAGTCTGGGATCCAAATGTCAAAAAATGCCCTCCTAAAAGGAATTTGGGCACCTTTGCGCATCTAGGCTGCAAAAAAGTGTGACACATCTGGTATCGCCGTACTCAGGAGAAGTTGGGGAATGTGTTTTGGGGTGTCATTTTACATATACCCATGCTGGGTGAGAGAAATATCTTGGTCAAATGCCAACTTTGTATAAAAAAAATGGGAAAAGTTGTCTTTTGCCAAGATATTTCTCTCACCCCGCATGGGTATATGTAAAATGACACCCCAAAACACATTCCCCAACTTCTCCTGAGTACGGCGATACCACATGTGTGACACTTTTTTGCAGCCAAGGTGGGCAAAGGGGCCCACATTCCAAAGAGCACCTTTCGGATTTCGCAGGCCATGTTTTACACATTTTGATTGCAAAGTACTTCTCACACATATGGGCCCCTAAATTGCCAGGGCAGTATAACTACCCCACAAGTGACCCCATTTTGGAAAGAAGACACCCCAAGGTATTCCGTGAGGGGCACTGCGAGTTCCTAGAATTTTTTATTTTTTGTCACAAGTTAGCGGAAAATGATGATTTTTCTTTTTTTTTCTTTTTTCCTTACAAAGTCTCATATTCCACTAACTTGCGACAAAAAATAAAATATTCTAGGAACTCGCCATGCCCCTCATGGAATACCTTGGGGTGTCTTCTTTCCAAAATGGGGTCACTTGTGGGGTAGTTATACTGCCCTGGCAATTTAGGGGCCCAAATGTGTGAGAAGAACTTTGCAATCAAAATGTGTAAAAAATGGCCTGCAAAATCCGAAAGGTGCACTTTGGAATATGTGCCCCTTTGCCCACCTTGGCTGCAAAAAAGTGTGACACATCTGGTATCGCCGTACTCAGGAGAAGTTGGGGAATGTGTTTTGAGGTGTCATTTTACATATACCCATGCTGGGTGATAAAAATATCTTGGTCAAATGCCAACTTTGTATAAAAAAATTGGAAAAGTTGTCTTTTGCCAAGATATTTATCTCACCCAGCATGGGTATATGTAAAATGACACCCCAAAACACATTCCCCAACTTCTCCTGAGTACGGCGATACCAGATGTGTGACACTTTTTTGCAGCCAGGGTGGGCAAAGGGGCACACATTCCAAAGTGCACCTTTCGGATTTCGCAGGCCATTTTTTACACATTTTGATTGCAAAGTACTTCTCACACATTTGGGCCCCTAAATTGCCAGGGCAGTATAACTACCCCACAAGTGACCCCATTTTGGAAAGAAGACACCCCAAGGTATTCCGTGAGGGGCATGGTGAGTTCCTAGAATTTTTTATTTTTTGTCGCAAGTTAGTGGAATATGAGACTTTGTAAGAAAAAAAAATTTTTAATAAAAATCATAATTTTCCGCTAACTTGTGAAAAAAAAAAAAAAGTTCTATGAACTCACTATGCCCATCAGCGAATACCTTAGGGTGTCTACTTTCCGAAATGGGGTCATTTGTGGGGGTTTTCTACTGTCTGGGCATTGTAGAACCTCAGGAAACATGACAGGTGCTCAGAAAGTCAGAGCTGCTTCAAAAAGCGGAAATTCACATTTTTGTACCATAGTTTGTAAACGCTATAACTTTTACCCAAACCATTTTTTTTTTTTGCCCAAACATTTTTTTTTTATCAAAGACATGTAGAACAATAAATTTAGCGAAAAATTGATATATGGATGTCGTTTTTTTTTTGCAAAATTTTACAGCTGAAAGTGAGAAATTTCATTTTTTTGCAAAAAAATTTTTAAATTTCGATTAATAACAAAAAAAAAAGTAAAAATGTCAGCAGCAATGAAATACCACCAAATGAAAGCTCTATTAGTGAGAAGAAAAGGAGGTAAAATTCATTTGGGTGGTAAGTTGCATGACCGAGCGATAAACGGTGAAAGTAGTGTAGTGCAGAAGTGTAAAAAGTGGCCTGGTCATGAAGGGGGTTTCAGCTAGCGGGGCTGAAGTGGTTAAGAGAACTGTCAGCAGTCCACAGAGTTCTCCTTTCCCTTTGCAAAACCTCTTCTCCAAAACACGTAAAAATATTGACGGACAACACTACAGTTGTGGCGTACGTAAACAAGCAAGGGGGAACCAAAAGTCGCTCACTGGCGGAAGTATCAAAAAACATTTTCTGTTCGGCAGAAAGAAGCCTTCTGTCCCTTTCTGCGGTGCATATCAGGGGAGAAAAAAATGTGGTGGCCGATTATCTAAGTCGACATCTCATAAGAGAAACCGAATGGTCCCTGAATCACCACGTTTTCAGTCAGATCTGCCAGATGTGGGGGACCCCAGTGTTAGATCTGTTTGCCACCAAGGGCAACAGGCAGGTCAGAAGGTTCTGTTCCCTCTCGCAAAAAAATCATCCGGTATGGCTAGACGCCCTCTCCCGGCCGTGGCCAAAGCAGCTCCTTTATGCCTTCCCTCCATTCAGCCTCATTCCAAGGGTCCTAGTAAAAACTCAGGAAGAGAGGGTCCATGTAATTATGGTGGCCCCCTTCTGGCCAAGAAGGGCTTGGTTTCCGCTCCTGCTCAAACTATCTGCAGGAGTTTATTGGATGCTGCCGTCAAACCCAGACCTTCTCCATCAGGGACCAGTAAATCATCCCAGTGTAAAGCAACTCAGTTTGACGGCCTGTAATCTGAACGCCTCCTGCTAAAACAGAAGGGCCTGTCAGATGCTGTTATCGCCACAATGCTAAAAAGCCGGAAACTCGTAACTTCAAGGATCTACTTGAGAACCTGGAATGCCTTTTTGTCCTTTTTAGGAAATGTCTGTTCTCCTGATATTCCTCAGGTCCTTCAGTTCCTGCAAGCTGGGTTGGAAAAAGGCCTCCGCCCGTCAACTCTAAAGGTACAGATCTCCGCGCTCAGCGCCTTCTTGGACGTAAAACTGACAGATTCCCCTCTGATCAAACGTTTTTTGAAGGGGGCAGTAAGAACTTCTTTCTTCCCTCGTCCGGTGGTTCCTCCTTGGGACTTGGGCCTAGTTCTTTCCGCTCTCACTACTCCTCCGTTTGAGCCAATTGATAATATCCCTCTAAGGCTCCTCACCATGAAGACGGTTTTTCTAGTTGCCATAACTACTGCCAGAAGAGTTGGAGAAATTCAGGCATTCTCATGCAAGCCTCCCTATCTTACAATTCTGGATGATCGAATAATCCTCAGGCACTGTCCTGCCTTTCTTCCGAAAGTGGTTTCCAGATTCCATCGTGAATAGGAAGTCTCCCTACCTTTGTTTTTTCAGTCTCCATCTACTGACTCGGAGGGAACTCTCCATAATCTGGATGTCAGGAGGTCAGTCCTTTCTTACCTACAAGCCACTAAGCCGCTAAGAAAATCGGACCGCCTCTTTCTGCAATTTCAGGGCCCTAATAAGGGGCAAGCAGCTAGCAAATCAACCATAGGTAGATGGATTAGGAATGTAATATCCTCTGCCTACGTTACCAAGAGCTGTCAGCCCCCAGGGATATTGAGGGCTCATTCTACAAGGGCAGTGGCCTCATCCTGGGCAGAAACAAAAGCAGTCCCTCTAGAACAAATCTGCAGAGCCGCCACATGGGCCAACCCTATGACTTTTTTCAGACACTATAAGCTAGTCGCAGTAAGGGATCAGGACTTGTCCTTTGGTCGTAAAGTTCTGTCTGCTGTGGCCCCCCCCTGATATTGATTACTCTGTTAGTCCTCCTGGGAATGCCATTGTGGAGGCGCCGGGGAAAAGGGTAAATTACTCTTACCGGTAATTGGATTTTCCAATAGCCTCCACAACGGCACTGGTTTCCCTCCCAAATTTTTAATGTTTTGTTTTGTAGACGAATGATGCAATTTGTTTACTATAATATATAATTTTTCTGCATCACTTCTGTGTCCTCTCCTATTGACTGGTAAGGTAAGGGGAGGAGGCTCCTTAAATCCTGTGCTTCCTCGTTGTTTCCTGTCCTGGAGGCGGAGACACCCTCCTGGGAATGCCGTTGTGGAGGCTATTGGAAAATCCAATTACCGGTAAGAGTAATTTACCCTTTTTCAAACTTGGCATACAATTTATTCTCCCGAAGGATCAATAATACTCGTCTTAAATTATCCCGATGAGACTCCATATCAGGCGAGTAAATTAGTATGTCATCAAGGTAAATAACAACAAACCTTTCCACCAAATGATGAAAAATGTCATTGATAAAGTGCTGGCAGACCGCCGGGGCATTAGTCAAACCAAAGGGCATGACCAGGTTCTCGAAGTGGCCCTCAGGGGTATTGAAGGCCGTAGACCATTCATCCCCTTCCCTGATTCTTATCAGATTATAAGCCCCTTCTTAAATCCAACTTAGAAAACACCTTGGCTCCGGCAATCTGATCGAGTAAATCTGAGATCAGGGGAAGGGGATAAGGATCACAGACAGTGATAAGATTTAGCTCCCGGAAATCTAAACATGGACAACGGGTCCCATCTTTTTTTTAACAAAAAAGAAGCCAGCAGTCATAGGTGACTTTGATGGTCTAATATGTCGTTTTGCCAAACTCTCGGCAATATACGGTACTCTCGCATAGCTACTCTTTCGGGTTGATAAAGATTATATAACCGAGATTTGGGCAATTTAGCTCCTGGAATAAGATTGATTGGACAATCATACTCTCGGTGAGGGGGCAACCCCTGATTTCCACCCTCAGAGAATACGTCCGAAAAATCTGAAAGAAACGGAGGTAACGCCTTAGTGGATACCACAGAAATAGATGCACCGAGACAGTTGTCCATACAAAAATCACTCCAATTACTGATCTGTCTAGTTTGCCAGTCAATGGTAGGATTATGTTTGATCAACCATGGTAAACCCAGTACCAGAGGAGCAGGCAAACCCTTCAGTACAAAACAAGAACTGGACTCAACATGAGAATCACTCGCCCTAAAATGAATATCCTGCGCAATATGAGTTAGATACTTCTGCGAGAGAGGAGCGGAATCAATAGCAAACACCGAAATCCCTTTGTTTAATGCGCTTGTTTTAAAACCATGACTCTGAACAAATTGATAATCAACAAGGTTAACCCCTGCGCCATGGTCAACAAATACTTCTAACTCTATATTTTCAGAGTCCAGTGCCACCATGGCAGGCAGGAGAAATCGGGTACTGCAGGTAGAAGACAAATATACCTTTTCTGACTCCCCATTCACGCTACCAAGAGTAAGGGAACTCGATTATTTATTTTTTTTTAAACCTTGAGGCTTATCCTCCCTGTCGGTATGAATATGTCAGGAATTTTGTACCAAAAGTGGTACATTTTTTTTGCATAAATATTTTATGGGCACAAATGACAGTAAAATGGCAGGCAAGGGGCACTGTACAGTCATCAAATGTCAGATCTGATGTTATACAGTGTAATCCTCTCAGATTACACTGTATAACCTCTTTTATGTGTGTTTGTCACTTTTTATGTTTATATTTATTTGAATTTCCCGCCCAGTTCTGCTCCAATGCTCAGGTGCTGCTCGCAGGGAACGGAACCAGGAAGTCAAATGCCGGACGGTGTTCTGCCAGATCTCTATACCTTGCGAAACGTCTATACTGGAAGTGACGCGGCCGCACAGGAATCGGCTGGAGGAGCGCACATCCACTGGTTTAGGAAAGAATAATTGCAGCGCAGCAATAGAAGTACTTCGTGCACTGCGCGTGCGCACTTAGGGGTATAGAGATTTTGCAGTGCAAAATGTTGCATCAGATCTCTCTACCCCTGAGTGCTCACACGCGCACAAATCATCAGATCAAATCAGGATGAACTGCAACTGACGATTTGTGCGCAGTCAGAGGTAGGGAGATCTGATGCAACATTGTGCGCTGCCAGATCTCTATACCCCTAAGTGCGCACGCGCGGTGCACAAAGTACTTCTATCTCGGCGCTGCAACGATTCTTTCCTAAGCCAGTGGATGTGCGCTTGTGCAGCGCCGAGCACACCTTCCTCCAGCTGATTCCTGTGCGGCCGCGTCACTTCCGGTATAGACTTTTCGTAGGGTATAGAGATCTGGCAGAAAACCGGCGCTCTTAGCGGAGGACCTCGCCGGATCAAGGTGAAGGGACTCTGCAATGTTACCCCAAACGTGACTCGGGGTTACCGTTCCTGGCAGCGAAAATTAACCCCGAGTCACGCTCGGGAATACTGTCAGGGAGGTTAATAAAAGGACAAACATTAATGAAATGTCCTTCTGTACCACAGAAGAAACAGAGTTTTCTCTGACCTCTAAAGTTCCTTTTACCATGACAAGAAGAGACCTCACCCAACTTCATAGGCTCATCACCAGACACTGGCTCAAGTGTCTCTGTGCCCCGAGGGACAGAAGGGAAAGTTTCCCCACATGATAGTGCATCCTAGTTGAGGGGAACCTTGCACCTTTCCCTCAGGCATCTATCAATCCGTATGGCTAGGGATATGGCCGCCTCCAAACAATAGGGGTTCTCATGAAACGCAAGGGCGTCTTTTAGTCTCTGACAGCCCCTGACAGAACTGAGTACGGAGTGCTGGGTCATTCCACTCTGAGTCAGTCGCCCATCTTCTAAATTCAGAACAATATGACTCAGCAGAACGTTCTCCCCCGGCCAGAGAGACCCTGTCTGGATCATCATAAATCAGGCCCAAGTCTCTGAAAAATTCATCCACCGATCAGAGGGGCTGGGAACAGATCAGCAGAGAAAAGGCCCAAGACTGAGCATCACCTTTTAGCAGAGAAATGATCATCCCCACTCTTAGATTTTCATCATCAGATGAGATCGGACGCAGACGAAAATACAATTTACAAGATTCTCTGAACCGAACAAAGTTATCACTTCCCCCAGAAAACCTATCTGGGAGAGTGACCTTAGGTTCAAGGCTGACCTGGTGCCCACTAGCGGAACCAGACGCCAGAGATCTGTCACGGCCTTTGGTGTGCGCTGTGACACTTTTGCCATGCTTGTAGTTGCCCGTGGCAACAAGTTGCTGTTAAGCATGCGGTGGCAGTGTCACGTCCTTTGTTGTGTGTGCCGTGACATGGTTGCCTTGCATGTTGTTGCCTGCGGCAACGTGTTGCTTTTTATGCTGGTGTGTATACTTCCCCTTTAAGTTGTTTCCTCCAGCAGCGGGCAAAGGAGGAAATAATTTAAAGGGGAAGTGCACGTGCATACTGAACACAACACGTTGCCACCGGCAACAGCATGCACGGCAACCATGTCACGGCGCTCAACAAAGGCCTTGACAAGATCTCTGACAAGGTCGGCTACCTCCAAAGACAATCCCTGCATGCGATCCACCAGTGCATCAACAACTTCTATTTCGCACAGAGCAAGGGAAAAAAATGACGGTATGGGCGGTTTATAATGTCACAGTCGGTGAAGGAAGGCAAGAAAACCAAATACAGCAACAGTAACAAAAACACCAGGCTAAGCCCCAAAGGTAGGGAAGAGGGGCTTAGCCTGACTGCTGACAGCATGAGCATTTCCTAAAGGTGGAAGTGCTCATGCGCTGGAACCTAGGCCCTGCTGACATTGAAACAAACCCTCAGCTAGGGAGCTGGAGATAAGACAACCGGTTCCTTGCTCTTGTGAAGGAACCAGCGTCTCCCTGAGGCCTAGCCAGAGCACACAACAAAACGGAGGGAAGGAGGACTTTGCTTTAGACGGACAGGGAGCAGGAGATCCACCAAACACCAGCTGAGAACATATAAACTGCAAGGGTTATAGTGAGAGGTGAGTATAAATAGAACCACTAAACAGCTAATGAGCAGAACCTGTGGGGTGGGATCCTGCCCAAAACAGCAAGGAAAAAGAGAAAGATCTGTCAGATAGACTCACGTGCAACAAGTCTATCAGATCTTCTCAGGCCTCTCACAGGGTAGACTGTGACAGGTTATGATGATGTCACATTACACCATTATCTATGGTAATTACAGGGGATGTGACTGGAGAGGTGAGAGGTTCTGATGATGTCACATTACACCATTATCTATGGTAATTACAGGGGATGTGACTGGAGAGGTGAGAGGTTCTGATGATGTCACATTACACCATTATCTATGGTAATTACAGGTGGACATGGCTGTAGAAGTGATGGACTCTGGAATGTACATGGTGACATTTATTATTATGTCTTCAATGAACAGGATTGCTCCACGGTGAAGAAGACGTCTAGTAATCTGATACATGAGAAGAACAATGAGAAGATCCTAGAAGTCGTCCACAAGATGATGGAGCTGCTGACTGGAGAGGTGACACCGCCGGGAATGCTGGGACATTATACAGTCACAGCACTGGAGGGGTCTGGGTGATGACGGTGTCATTGTGTTGTCAGGTTCCTATAAGGTGTCAGGATGTCGCTGTCTATTTCTCCATGGAGGAGTGGGAGTATTTCGAAGGACACAAGGGTCTGTACAAGGAGGTCAAGATGGAGGAGGACCAGCCCCTCACATCTCCAGGTAACGGACAGGACTAAATACAAATGTCCTGGAATTCTCTGTCTGTAAAGTCTGAGTCCAGTCTCTGTGTCTCCTGCAGAGAGATACAGTCAGAGGACAATACCAGAGAGATATCCGCGTCCTCTCCTTCCACAGGATGGTCAGGTAATAGAGATGTCCCCTCCTCTGTAGGAGGACGCCTTGTTTTATCCAGTAGTATTCTAGGTTTATACTGGTGTAATGAGCTGGAGATGGCGGGATTACAGCCGACCACAGACGCTCCATGTTCTCTGCTTCTTCCTACAAGTCTCTGGCTATGGAGACCACTGGTGGGAATAAGGAACCAATAGGTTTATGTCCCCGAGAGGAACGAGTCCGGACGCGTCTGGTAGAAGCCGATCTCCTCCACGGAAACCACCTGCAGCATGTCCGGCCGTGCTGAGGATGCATGTGTACAAGGTTATTGGCTGTGAGCTGCCATCTGATATCTAGGTCCAGCCTCTGGGAGACCTGCAGCCATTAGACTCAGATGACGACTGTTGTTGGGTCATTTGTGGTTGTCATGATAATTAAAGGGGTTATTACATAACAAGTGTCACAGTGCAGTGAATGGGGCATTTCTGATGAAGGTTTATTACTATGTACATGCAGTAATAATATTGGTTGCATTTTTATGTACAGTACATTTTCCTTCTGGTAGCGCCCCCTGCTGTTTTTCCTGTGACTAAATATCTTGTCCACCTTCTCCTGCATTCAGGGATGGACACATGCTCAGTATCTTCTCTGCTCCCCTCCTCCTGTCGGTGCCGGTGCAGTCATCTCGTGGAGAAGCAGTGCAGACTCCTTTTCATTCATCCCTACTTGTATCTCTACACGGGGGGGGGGGGGGGCTGGGCTGGGCTATTACATATCATGTGGGGGGTTCAGCCTGCACAACCCTGTATGCAGGTGCAGATTGCTATGGCGAAATACAGATACAAACGCAAAAACACAAATGCAATCGCACTCTGCAACCAGCACTCTGCCCTGCCTCTATGCTGGATGTTGAATGAGGCATTGGTGTACATTTTGGCCAAAGCGTAATAAGCCACTCGCCACGTCAAGGTCGCCTCCATGAGTGGTCCCTAACACTAGTTCCTACCTGTTATGGGCCATGACAGCCACACAAAGTCCAGGGAGCGCAGGTACAGCATGCACGCGAAGCACACTCTGCTTTTAACCCCGTCCGGTGCCATTACAGCTTCCATCGGATCCAGGGATGCAAGTACCAACATGCATGCTGAGCCCACTATATACTTCTCCTGGAGCCAAATGGCTACTGGTAGGTGCTATATAAGCAGAGGCAGGGCAGAGTGCGATTGCATTTGTGTATTTGCGTTTGTATCTGTATTTTGCCATAGCAATGTGCACCTGCGTACAGGGTTGTGCTGACTGAACCCCCCACATTTTTTTCTTTGTAGTATATATTGGAGGCATGGCGATCTCCATGCAGTCATCCACACCTGACCAGTTAGTCTGCCCTGGAGGCTGGTTTTAAAGTCAGTATAAAACTGAGTCTGCTTATATAGCACCTAACAGTAGCCATTTGGCTCCAGGAGAAGTATATAGTGGGCTCAGCATGCATGTTGGTACTTGCATCCCTGGATCCGATGGAAGCTGTAATGGCACCGGACGGGGTTAAAAGCAGAGTGTGCTTGGCGTGCATGCTGTACCTGCGCTCCCTGGACTTTGTGTGGCTGTTATGGCCCATAACAGGTAGGAACTAGTGTTAGGGACCACTCATGGAGGCGACCTTGACGTGGTGAGTGGCTTATTACGCTTTGGCCAAAATGTACACTAATGCCTCATTCAACATCCAGCATAGAGGCAGGGCAGAGTGCGATTGCATTTTGTGTTTTTGCTATTACATATTATACTGCTACTTATTAGTGGAATCCCTGGGGCTGTGTGTGAGGGAGAGGGGCTTAGGAAGAGCTGGCTGCAGTGCACTCCTGGGAGATGCAGGTGCTTGATGGTCACATGGGATGAGCTGCTGCCCACCCACAGAGAATGAAGAGACCAGAGCTGCAGAGGAGGGAGTAAAGAAGCTAAAAAGGATGAATATTATACTGGAGAGCAGCGGTTTTTGCATTTCTGTACTTGAAGTGTTGGTATGCACTACTCCAGATAACTTCTACCAGGACGTTCTCCATGACAGCACCATATGTAGGTTGTCCTTCTGGTCTTCTGTAGGGACTAGAACACAGAGAAGTCAATAGGCCGCTCCAGCCTCCAGTGCTCTTCCTGTCTCTACAGAGGACAGGTGCAGAGAGGATTCCTGAGTGGAATTTTCCTGTTCTATCAAATTGTAGGATCTTTGTTAGGGTTGTATGGGGGTTTCCTCTCCTTCCAGCCCATGTCTAGACTGGCAAGTACCTTCCATGGTAGGGGTCCCGTAGCCCATCCCAGACCCTTTCTAGACCTTCTCAAATCAACTGTATGGGATGGTCATGTCCTGCTGAAGGGACCCTTCCCATCAGGTTTCATGTCGGGTATGTTGCTTCCCTATTTGAGCTCTCAGAAGGTCCTGGCAGGCAGTGTGAAGCATCTGAAGGCTTAAGTCCCCAGGTTCAGGACTCGCATCCGTCCAAGAGACTCTCCTGGAGGATCGAGTCCCTGGAGGAATAGAAGAGGAGCTTTATGAGAACATGAGTGGTAAGAATCAACCAGTGCCCGAATACACACGTGAGTGGGCTTTTATGCCATTGCACTCAACAGACACTGCAGCATCAACAGAGCGGTAAGAGCCTCAGTGAGGCCGCCCTGAATCGCTTATCCACACTGGGCTGTGACTAGACCTATTCGCTGGTAATCATCATTTATAGCTGCTATATTGCTGTACACTCAATACCGAGACTTCCTCCACACTGATATTGCTGTGTTTCCATTCTTGAGACGTTTTATACTGGATTTCGATTTTTTTGATTCGTGAAATGGTCCTTTGATGTATTTATTCCCCATCTAGAGACATTTATTCCATTTCACTTTTCCTGATCAGTGGATTCATTTTATTTTATTTATGTATGTATTGGGTATATGGATTTACTCATATTTTATCTTGATCCTTTTATGGTCTACTATTGCATTGGAATAAATTACTGTCACATTTTTACAAGATGAGACGCGGCCTCTAGGCCGGACACAAGATGAGATGCGGCCTCTAGGCCAGAGACAAGATGGGATGCGGCCTCTAGGCCGGAGACAAGATGGGATGCGGCCTCTAGGCCGGAGACAAGATGGGATGCGGCCTCTAGGCCGGAGACAAGATGGGATGCGGCCTCTAGGCCGGAGACAAGATGGGATGCGGCCTCTAGGCCGGAGACAAGATGAGATGCGGCCTCTAGGCCGGAGACAAGATGAGATGCGGCCTCTAGGCCGGAGACAAGATGAGATGCGGCCTCTAGGCCGGACACAAGATGAGATGCGATACGGTAGGGCATGGAGACATACATGTTTGGTATGTATCCTAGGGTACATTTGCCCACAAATGTTCCAGATGCCCCTGTAGATCCTCCACACTCATAGGTTGCTGAAGCTCGCATTTCAGATGTTCCCATAAATGCTTTATAGGTAATAAAATAGGAGACATTCCTGGAGAAGCCTCGCTGTGCACAGGAGAGCATATCCAGCTGAAAAGTGCTGAGAAGAATACATGTGGCGACAGGATGTGCTGCACATATCGCTGAGCTGTTAGTGCCCCTCGGAACACTACTAGGGGTCACCGACTGTCATATGCGATGGCTCCCACGATCATCACACCAGCAGTTAGGGCAGTATGTCGCTCCATAGCAAAGGATTGAAGCGCTCACCAGGAGACCTCCATACTTGACCCAAACAGAGCCTAGAATTGTCACTAAAGACAATACGGTTCCAGTCTGTAGTAGTCCAGGTTTTCCAATCAGGACATCCCTGAAAACGAAGATTATGGTACCTGCACTAACATAACCAGTGCGCCCAACATTTCCTAAAAGCTAAGTCAGAACAGCCTAGATCAGTGGTGGCGAACCTATGGTGCTGGTGCCTGAGGCAGCACTCGGAGCCCTCTCTGTGGGCACCCTCTGCCCAGTGACTTTTCAAAAACCTGGTAGTAGAGATCCTGGCCTTCCTCAGAGAAAGAGATCTCATCATAGTTTGGACAATTTTCTTTTAATGGCAGAATCCACTTCAATTCTCCAGACTACCTATAAATTGTGGATTTTGCAGAATTGTTGAATCGTGAAGATCAAGAAATCAGATTTCTCTCCAGACACCAGGAAGATTTTTTGACCAACACTCATTTCTGCCAATTCTCAAACATGAGATGATACAGGGAAAAATATCAGTCTTCTAGAGAAAGAGCCACTGCTTATTAAAGGAAGCTATGGACATCTTGGGGTTAATGACCTTCTGCATCTCCACAGTTCTTTGGAGCCAGTTTCACGTCTGTTCTCTCCGGGAATTGATTCTTACTGCCTCAACCAAACAATTCATCTTCCCAGAGTAAGAAGACGGGCTTTACTTTCATGGCATTTCCCAGAAAATCTGTAATGAGGGATTCTTTGGAATGTAAGTCCCTATGGATACCAGCAAAAAGGGATGAGGTGCTCAGGAATAGAATATGGGCCTAGCATGCTCATTTCCTCCTTTTCCTTTTATCCCGGCCGTCCTGAACAATATATGGTTAAAAGCAACCAGTGTCATTCAAATTACTTAATTCTGTCCAAAGCACAGCTGGTTCCCGATCCTGAAGTATTTATTTCTGGAAGACCCAGAAACTCTTTATCTAAGATAAAATATTGTTCTTCTCCAGGGCCCTCTTCTGTATCGAAAGGTCCAGATGCAGAAATCCTGAAAGCTTGAATCCTGAGAGGGGAATCCAGAAAATTCAGGGACTGTCAGAGTAATATCTACCTTACAGCAGAGTCCCAAGGAAGTTACCTCGCCAGTTTACAGGGAAGTTTGGTGGAGATTTTGCTCCTGGTACGAATCTGAATGTTCGGCCCCTTTTCAGGCTACTTTCACATTAGCGGCAGCCTTCTCCGGGCAAACATGCTGAGAGGCGGCCGGAATAAAACTACAAGATGTCGTTTTATGTTCACCCGCCGGAGAAGGCGGCCGCTAATGTGAAAGTAGCCTTAATTAAATCAAATGTTCGGATTTTCTTCAGAAGGGATATGATAATGGCATTAGACCCAGGAGCCTAAAGGTACAGATCTCAGCCCTGGGTTGTTTTCTGGACCTTCCCCTTGCAGACTATAGATGGATCAAAATGTTCATTAAGGCTACATCCTGGATCAGACCAGCCCTAAAACAATCCATTCCTCTTTGGGACCTAACTTCAGGGGTCTCTGCGATACTCTTGAGGAGTTGAGTTTGAGATTCTTGTCCCTTAAAACTGTTTTCCCAGATGCCATTACCTTGGCCCGTAGGGTCGGGAAATTACAGCCCCTTCGCATCAGTGAGTCTTACCTGAATAATTTCAATAAGATCATCCTAAAAGTGTATCCGACCTTTCTCCCTAAAATTGCCTCAGCTTTTCACCTTAACCAAGAGATGTTTTTTCCATCTTTTCAATACATCCCCTAACAATGGTGATTCCACATCTTAGATGTCAAAAGATCAAGTGCTGGGGCCCACTGCTCCTGGGAGGGCCACTGTGCCCCCTCACTTCTGCAGCTGTGTCCTGGTCTTTATTAAACTGCCTGTTCTGAATTCTAAGGCACCTTACCCCAGCAACGCGGACCATTTTCGCCATGTGCACTGCAGCTGTGGGCGGCCGCAGGACTCGGAACAGGGTAGATTGAATTTCCTGATGTCATCCGCCCATGTGACCTGTGGGGGAGGTGCAGAGAGCTGTGTTCCTGTAGGGACAGGGGCCTGGCTGGAATGTGGTGAGGCCTAGCTGTGTGTCTGTCTGTCTGTCTGTCCGTGTGTTTCTCCCTGTGTCCTTCTATCCCTGTCTATCACCATGCCCACAGTGCTACTATGCCTTGACGCAGCTGCATCAGGGCGTTCTGTGCGGGGGAATAAGAAGATGGAAGAGGAGGCAGCGCCGCGAGCATGGAGTCTGTAGGAGAGACACAGGGAGGCACACTAAGGACGTAGGTAACACTACCACATTATCAGCACTAGTGTCATCTGTGGTGTTACATAGGACTGCAGGTGACATCTACTACATTATCTGTACTCAGAGCGATCACTGTGTAAGGGGTCCCACTGAGACTTGATCGCCCAAGGGCCCACGTGAACCTGGAGCATTGAGATCCTGGAGATAAGATCAAAATCTGTTCATACAGTCCTCAGGAAGGAACAAGGAGAAGAAGGTCTCAAAGACCACCTTGGCGAGGTGGCTGAAGACTGCAATCCAATGAGAGATTTGACCCAGACTCCCTTCTCCCCCAACCACATTCTTATCTGGTATCGCTCCAGGTGGTGCTGTCATGGAGGATGTACTGAAAAGTAGAAATGAGTCCAGTAATTGTCTGCCATGACCCCAGCCTTACTCCTTCCCATGGTTTGTATTACATTGGTAATGAGTAAATACATATTTAGTTGCATCCATCCTGGTGTAGTATTTCAGAAAACACTGGAGGGAGATGGTGAGAGGAGCCTTGTAACCTCTCTGTGTTCCTGTCCCTGCAGAAGACTAGAAGGGCAATCTCCATGTGGTGCTGTCATGTCGGACTCCAGAGAAACCAGTCGCTGGTAGAATTCCTACTTCTTAATTTGTGGGATAATCCCTTTAAAGAGGTTATCCAGCCTAATTATTTAACAGACCCCTTCAGAGTGGCTGGATTCATACTTACCTGATCCCTGCTGGTGGCTTCCAGCTCCATCGATACATGGGCACCTCTGCAGATCCCGGGTCTCTGAGAATCAACATCCAGTTGACAGGGCAGGGGAGCACCTGCCACCCATGCAGTACGTCACTCAGTCATGTGCCACATTGGTCTCAGGTCACCACTGCTGCCAGTCCTTGGCTGCAGCAGTTGCGCCCAAGCTCCCAACTATCTCCACCCCCGCCCCCCCTGTCAACAGTGTGTTGATTTCCACAGACACAGCACCTGCAGAGTCGACAGTGGAGCAATGAAGCCAGAACACAGAGGCAGGGACCAAGTAAGTATGAACTCCACCGGGGGTCTGCCTCTCTGAAGGGGTCTATTACACAAGTTTAAAGATGGATAACTCTTTTAATGATCTTTTGTAGGCATCTAAAACATTCCACTCAACTTGTCCGACTGTCCTGTAATTCACAATATTTGTTTCACACATTTTGAATCAGGATGAAGATCTGAACAAAATTAGTGCTACAGAGACAGATGTGAGGGGCGATGAGGAATACAAGAAGGAGATTCCTACAGAGACAGATGTGAGGGGCGATGAGGAATACAAGGAGGAGATTCCTACAGAGACAGATGTGAGGGGCGATGAGGAATACAAGGAGGAGATTCCTACAGAGACAGATGTGAGGGGCGATGAGGAATACAAGGAGGAGATTCCTACAGAGACAGATGTGAGGGGCGATGAGGAATACAAGGAGGAGATTCCTACAGAGACAGATGTGAGGGGCGATGAGGAATACGAGGAGGAGATCCCTACAGAGACAGATGTGAGGTGGGATGAGGAATACAAGGAGGACATTCCTACAGATAAGAGTCCAGGTGAGTAGTGACCACTAAATGAAGCAGAGACGAGTCTGTAACCGTAATGACCCTGAACTTGACTTCCCCTATAGCAGGCGCCTTCCCCAGGTACTTACAGTGTCCCCCAGTACTCAGATACCCCCAGGACTTACATTAGGATCAAACTGTGTAACAGCCGGACCATCCCTTGAAGAATAATACAAAGCACATATCCCAACACAAGCAGGTAAGAAGAAAGCCAGGAGATGGGAGCTTATCAGTAGATGAGTAGAACAGGATGGGGATGGTAATCGGACAATAAAACAGACGGATGATGGTGTCACCACCAGATCTTTGAGGAGTTCTGTTAGACGTTCTTCAGTACCTTCTGCATGATCTTCATTTGTTTTGCTTTAGTTTTGACAGCTCTCCTACCTCTCCCAGCTGTCATCTATTAGCAGTGATTGCCTCCCTATATATCTCCTTCCCATACTGCCTTACCTTGCGGTTTATACACCTTCCTGGAGTGTGCTGATGCTAGGAGCTGTTACTGCAGCATCCACAAGATAAGTCTGTTTCTTTTTTTCTGTTTTCCTGTGGGCTTGATCCTAGGTGACACTGACTCCCTCCGTATTAAGTGTAGGGAGCCGGTGGTCGTGTCCCCTCACTATTATAGGGTGTTCAGGTGTCATACAGTCGAGGAACGAGGGTATGCAATTTTCTACCATTGAGATTTTTGCATAGGCTGAGCAGTAAGGGAGAGAGCTAGGGCTGTTACAGGGCTAACCCTTTGGTGCCTTAGTTTTGGTTCAAGTCAGTCGGATCTTCATTTGTGTCTTCTAGTTTTCTGTAACACCATCCGTGACAGATGGGGGTTATATGGTGAACGGATGATTGAACAGACAATATGTCGCCCTTACTGGAGCTTTCCCTGAAACCTTCCTTAGATCTGGCCTTACATGCTGACCCTAATACCAGACATCACTGTCCCTTAAGACATTCCTATGAAAAATCCTAATCGGTAAAACTGACCCTAAGGCCTCATGCACACGACCGTTGTGTGCATCCGTGTCCGTTGTTCCGTTTTCCGTGATTTTCTGAGGACCCATTGACTTTCAATGGGTCCGTTGAAAACTCGGAAAATGCACAGTTCGTCATCCGCGTCCGTGATCTGTGTTTTCTGTCCGTCCAAAAAATATGACCTGTCCTATTTTTTTGACGGACAACGGTTCGCAGACCCATTCAAGTCAATGGGTCCGTGAAAAAACACGGAGGCACACAAGATTGCCATCCGCGTCCGTAGGCTACTTTCGCACAGACGGATCCGCAGATCCGTCTGCATACAGCTTTTTCAGAGCTGAGTTTTCACATCGTGAAAACTCAGATCCGAAAGTCTATTCTAACACAGAGGCGTTCCCATAGTGATGGGGACGCTTCAAGTTAGAATATACTAGGAACTGTGTACATGACTGCTCCCTGCTGCCTGGCAGCACCCGATCTCTTACAGGGAGCTGTGATCCGCACAATTAACCCCTCAGGTGCCGCACCTGAGGGGTTAATGTGCGGATCATAGCCCCCTGTAAGAGATCAGGTGCTGCCAGGCAGCAGGGGGCAGACCCCCCTCCCTCCCTCCCCAGTATTAAATTCATTGGTGGCCACCGATGATGGGGGGGATTTAAATTGAGGGGAGGCCGCAGTGGCCACCAATGAATTTAATACAGGGGAGGGAGGGGGCCGCACTGGCCACCAATAAATTTAAAACTGGGGAGAGAGGGGGGGTCTGCCCCCTCCTGCCTGGCAGCACCTGATCTCTTACAGGGGGCTATGATCCGCCCAATTAACCCCTCAGGTGCAGCACCTGAGGGGTTAATTGTGCGGATCACAGCCCTCTGTAAGAGATCGGATGCTGCCAGGCAGCAGGGGGCAGACATGTACACAGTTCGTAGTATATTCTAACTTGAAGCGTCCCCATCACTATGGGAACGCCTCTGTGTTAGAATATACTGTCGGATCTGAGTTTTCAGATCTAACTCAAATCCGATGGTATATTCTAACATAGAGGCGTTCCCATGGTGATGGGGACACAACTCAAGTTAAAATATACCCTGACTTTACATTGAAAGTCAATGGGGGACGGATCCGTTTGCAATTGCACCATATTGTGTCAACGTCAAACTGATCCGTCCCCATTGACTTGCATTGTAAGTCAGGACGGATCCGTTTGGTTCCGCACGGCCAGGCGGACACCAAAACGACTTTTTTTTTATCACGGAAGACACACGGAAGAAAAAACGGACACGGATAATGGAACAACGGAACCCCGTTTTGCGGACCGTGAAAAAATACTGTTGTGTGCATGAGGCCTAAAACAGACAACAGGAGGACACTAAGACGCAACCCAAACTGAGCAGAGCTGAACTAGAATCAAGGCAGGACAGACTGAAACATGGAGCATCCCCTCCCCCCAACCACACAACAAAGTGACTAAAAAATGGTGAATCGCATGGTTTTTATTTATTTCTGTTACGGCGCTCACCGCATAGAGATATTTTTTAATAATTTAATAGTTTGGACTTTTCGGACGCAGCGCTATGTAATATGTTTATTTATTGTTTATATTTTTTATATGTAAAATTGGGAAAGGGGGGGATTTAAACTTAATATTTTAGGGTACTTTCACACTAGCGTTTTTTTCTTTTCCGGCATGGAGTTCCGTCACAGGGGCTCTATACCGGAAAAGAACTGATCAGTTATATCCCCATGCATTCTGAATGGAGAGTAATCCGTTCAGGATGCATCAGGACGTCTTCAATTCAGTCATTTTGACTGATCAGGCAAAAGATAAAACCGCAGCATGCTACGGTTTTATCTCCGGCGAAAAAAACTGAAGACATGCCGGATCCGGCATTTTTCCCCATAGGAATGTATCAGTGCCGGATCCGGCATTCAAAATACCGGAATGCCGGATCCGTCCGCGCAGACCGTTAAAAATGTGTAAAAAGATACAAGATGGATCCGTCTGTCCGCATGACAAGCGGAGAGACGGATCTGTTCTGGCAATGCATTTGTGAGACGGATCCGCATCCGGATGCGTCTCACAAATGCTTTCAGTCACATCCAGATCGGCGGATCCGACAGGCAGTTCCGACGACGGAACTGCTTGCTGGATCACACTGCCGCAAGGGCGTCACGTTTTGGCTCCGGATGCGTCCCGGGTGCTTTGCGGTAGTTTTGACTGCGATTGTGTTCCGTTTTTATTGCGCGGGTGCATGCAATGTGTTTTGCACGCATGTGATAAAAAACTGACTGTGGTACCCAGACCCGAACTTCTTCACTGAAGTTCAGGTTTGGGTTAGGTGTTGTATAGATGTAATTATTTTCCCTCATAACATGGTTATAAGGGAAAATAATAGCATTCTTAATACAGAATGCATAGTACAATAGCGCTGGAGGGGTTAAAAAATAATAATAATTTACCTCACCTTAATCCACTTGTTCACGCAGCCCGGCTTCTCTTCTGTCTTCATCTGTGAGGAAAAGGACCTGTGGTGACGTCACTGCGCTCATCACATGGTCCATCACATGATCCATCACCATGGTAATTGACCATGTGATGAGCTCAGTGACATCACCACAGGTCCTTTGACAGGTCCTGGAGAAAGAACAGGAGACCGGCAGCTACGTGATCAATTGGAGGAGGTGAGTTAATTATAATTTTTTCTTTTTTAACCCTCATTGGCACTGCACCACCAATGTTTATTATACTGGGGTGTTGGGGGGAGGGCGCACTGCGCCACCAATGAAGATAACTGACCTGTTAATACAAATACAGGAGGCGGGTGCCGTAATCAAATAGCCGGCACCCGACCTCTATGGCAGGGAGCTGCGATCCACTGCAGTTTAACCCTTCAGGTACAGCACTGCCGCTGATCACAGCTCCCTGTCAGAGGCAGGATGTCGGCTATGCGATTCTGCTGCCGGCACCTGCCTCCTGTATTAAAAGTTAAAGACGACCTTATATGGGTTCGGACTTTGTTAAGCAGCCGGCTACACAAAGCGGCGCCCAGGAATGTCCCAGCACTTACTATTATTCCTGGGCGCCGCTCCGTTCGCCCGCTGTGTGCCTGTGCCCACACATTTCCGTCTCCTGCAGTCCTGCTCCATATGCTAATTACTATCGGAGCAATGGGGAGGAGACATCAGCTTCTCTAGTGGGTGTTCCTACAGCGCTACAGCCAGGGAGAAGGAGCACCCACTAGAGAAGCTGATGTCTCCTGCCCATTGCTCCGATAGTAATTAGCATATGGAGCAGGAGACAGTAATGGGGCAGTTCGGGCGAATGGAGCGGCGCCCAGGAATAACCGTAAGTGCTGGGACATTCCTGGGCGCTGCTCTGTGTAGCCGGACCCATGAAAAGTACTATCTTCCCATTGGTGGCAGCGGCACAGGGGGGAAGTGAGAGACTGCTTCCTTCTCCCCTGTGCTGCTGAGGGAACATGAGCGCGCCGACAGCAGCACATGATTGCCTGGCTTTTGCCTGTTGTAACAGCTCTGTTCTTCTTGCCTGACCCTTCTATGTACTTAGGGCCATTCTGCTTTTAGGTGTGGGGTCACATGACACAATTGGACAGCCCTCTTGTCAGTTATGAATTTTGATAGCTCACCCCTAATACCAGGCAGCAGCAAACTAGGTGAATAGATCAGCCTCAGAGAAATACCTGACGGTAGCGCAAGTGTCCCTGTTCTCACAAATTTTGATAGCTGCCTTCAATTTGTAAAAGATTATATTAATTAAAAATAATTTAAAAAATGTTTTGTTCTTGGTAGATGACTGTACTTGGCGCTTGAAGAAACATCTCATATCTACATATTATAATGCAGATGATCCAGGTGTCATATCAGATACATATGAAGAACGTGCCATTATCCCAGATGTACCCTCAGACCTACACAGCAAAAATCTATCATCTCATCCTTTAAAACAAGTCCGATCTTCTAATTCATCACATACTTTTACTCAGAATGAAACTCACAGAAGAGGTTCTGGAACCCAAAGAAGAGCTCAGAAAAAGCCGTATTCATGCTCAGAATGTTGCAAATGTTTTACTTGGAAATCAAGCCTTCTTCAACATCAAAAACATCACACAGGGAAGAAGCTGTATTCATGTTCCAACTGTGGGAAATGTTTTACTAATAAATCAAGACTTGAAAACCATCACAGAATTCACACAGGAGAGAAGCCGTTTTCATGTTCAGAATGTGTGAAATGTTTCAGTCGGAAATTATTACTTGAGAGACATCAGAGAATTCACACAGGGGAGGAGAGCTATTCATGTTCAGAATGTGGGAAATGTTTATCTCAGAAATCATCACTTGAGAGCCATCAGAGAATTCACACAGGGGAGAAACCCTATTCATGTTCAGAATGTGGGAAATGTTTTACTCAGAAATCATCACTTGAGAGCCATCAGAGAGTTCACACAGGGGAGAAACCATATTCATGTTCTGAATGTGGGAAATGTTTTACTCGGAAATCAATTCTTAAGAGCCATCAGAGAATTCACACAGGAGAGAAACCATATTCGTGTTCAGTATGTGGGAAATGTTTTACTACTAAATCAATTCTTGAGAGCCATCGGAAAATTCACACAGGGGAGAAACCATATTCATGTTCAGTATGTGGAAAATGTTTTACTGAGAAATCAAGTCTTGCAAACCATCACAGAATTCACACAGGAGAGAAGCCGTTTTCATGTTCAGAATGTGTGAAATGTTTCAGTCGGAAATTATCTCTTGAGAGACATCAGAGAATTCACACAGGAGAGAAACCATATTCATGTTCAGAATGTGGCAAATGTTTTACTTTGAAATCAAATCTTGTGAAACATCAGAGAATTCACACAGGAGAGAAACCATATTCATGTTCAGAATGTGGCAAATGTTTTACTGAGAAATCAAGTCTAGATAAACATCAGAGAAATCACACAGGAGAGAAGCCGTTTTTGTGTTCAAAATGTGGTAAATGTTTTACTCGGAAATCATCTCTTGTTAAGCATCAGAGAATTCACACAGGAAACAAGCAATTTTAAATCCTTCCTGTAAAATATGCCATGAATTTCCATATTTTTTCTTGCTATCATTTATAGCGAGAAGACTCAGCTTTGTTATAAAAATATTGCATATATATTGAAGCAGTAATTAAAACAAAATATCAGTATATTCAGAAATGTAGTTACAGCTGTTATAATTGTAGATCTTAAAGGGGTTGTACAAGAATGAGGGGGTTTGGCAAACTCCCCTCACTTTACTGGATCTGTAAAGGGAAGATTACTTACCTGCTTCCTGGCGCTGGCTCTCCGCTCCTTCTCTTCCAAGCCTGCAATGCTCGGCTGGGCTAATCTGGTTTACATTGCCACAACCGACACTGACCGCGGCGGAGACTGGATCCCCTTGTGTCATGTGACTATTTGCCATGACGTAAGGGAAACCGGTAACCATGATCGTCCATGAATTATATAATACTAGACATTAAGCCCGTTACAATAACAGGTGCTAGAACAGTAGTGCATAAACATTAGTAGGAACAGTCTATATTCAATAGCAAGGGAACTTGACCACACAGACTGGTGGCTGCGGCTGAGATTGCTGACTGGTGGCTGCGGCTGAGATTGCTGACTGGTGGCTGCGGCTGAGATTGCTGACTGGTGGCTGCGGCTGAGATTGCTGACTGCGGCTGAGATTGCTGACTGGTGGCTGCGGCTGAGATTGCTGACTGGTGGCTGCGGCTGAGACTGCTGGCACTGACTGGTGTCTGAAACTGAGACTGCTGGCACTGACTGGTGGCTGTGGCTGAGACTGCTGGCACTGACTGGTGGCTGTCGCTGAGACTGCTGGCACTGACTGGTGGCTGTGGCTGAGACTGCTGGCACTGACTGGTGGCTGTCGCTGAGACTGCTGGCACTGACTGGTGACTGTGGCTGAGACTGGTGACTGCAGCTGAGATTGCTGACTGTGGCTGAGACTGCTGGATGCGGCTTGTGGCTGAGACTGCTGACACTGACTGATGCTTGAGATGGCTGGCACTGACTGGTGGCTGACACTGCAGGCACTGTGGCTGTGGCTGTACAACTGGCATTGACTGCTGGTAGCGACTGGTAGGTTAGACTGCTGACGGGCTCCTCTCTATAGCTGATAGTGCTGGGACTGACAAACAGAAATGGTCGAACGCTCCAACCTGCTTTCTGGCGCGCAGGTGTTGGCGGTGCAGGCGGCATGTGGAGTGCCGTGTCCTGATTGGTCGGCACGCTGGTGTAAGCGGTGCTGGGGGCGTGTTATTATTAGGGTTATTCCAGCAGAATATAAATCTTTTGCTAGAGGTAGTTGTGCATTGTGTGTGTGTGTGTGTGTGTGTATATATATATATATATATATATATATATATAACTCTTTTTATGAGGCAAGGTAGCAACAAAATGGCTGTTCTGGCAGTTTTTATTTTTTGCGTTTTTACAATGTTCACCTGACAGAGTAGATATTGTGATAGTTTTATAGAACAGGTCGTAACAATGCGGCGATACTTAATAAGTCTATTTTTTTTATTTTATTTTGGAATTACAATAAAACTTTTTTTGAAAAAAAACATGTTATTGTGTTTCCATTTTCTGAAAGCCATATTTTTTTTATTTTTGGGTGATTGTCTTAGGTAGGGTCTCATTTTTTGCAGGATTAGATGACTGTTTGATTGGTACGATTATGGGGCACATATTACTTCTTAACAATAAAAGTATATAGTGGAAAAACCGGCACTCTACATCTATCAATAATGCTAGGGAGGCAGTATGTGGGATAGTAAAATATGTATTTATTTTTGTAAGGGTACGTTTTTTAGGAATGGGAAATAAAGAGGTAGAGGTTCTAAAAATGTGGAGGTCCAAAGGATGAGGTTCTCATAAATAAAAATAGCAATAAGAATGATGTTTTGCCATATACAGCGTTTGCAGATGCACAATACCAGAGATATGTCAAAAAATATACCAAAAAATAACAGGAGTAGCAAAAATAGCAGATATATGCAGAGTGGAGGTGTGGCACTGCAGTAATTATCTGATAGCGGTTTTCACCTTCCGTGGGTACAGTGAATGGTTGTGTCCATTTATATGTAGTCCATAAAAATTGTCTGTCTGTACCTACGGTCTTGGTCATATAGGAGGTATATAATATATGGATAGAGCGGTGAGAAAAATAGAAAGGATAAAAATATATAAAAAATGAAAAATGTAAAAATATAAAAATATGTAGTAGGTCAGTCGGGTGCTGTACTTAGTGTGGCGTCCCACACATTAAGGGAACTGCACCCTGACTGTTTACCTTTCTTTGCGAGGTGTCCTGGTTGTTGGAGCAGCCTTGCTGCGCTCTGCGGTGTTTGTTTTTCCCGGTCTTCTCGGCGTGCCACGTGGATATGACGTCACTTCTTCGGTGTCTCACGTGTCTTAGCCGGACTTGGTTTTAAGTTTTTTCGTTGGTGGTCTTTTTCAATCCGGAGGATTCAGATGGGATTCGTTGCTCGGAAGCGCTTCCAGAATGAGGTTATTGGCAGGTTTTCAGAGGGAGGTCACCAGACGCGTTTCGAAGGACTACGCTGCCTTCTTCATCAGTGGTAGCCCTCTGACTGCCATTGTACTGCCTTTTATGCTGCTGGTGGATCTTTCAAAGACCTGGACTGGATCTTATTTTGTATGGTCCGGACTTTTAGATGTGGTGGTTCCATCGAAAATCTGGATAGGTACTGATTGGATATCTTCTTTTGTTTGCTATTTTCTGTGTGTGTGTGTTTGTGCTATTGTTGGTAGTGTGATGTGTTTTGTTTTGATTCTTTGTTGATTAATGGTTTCTGACTTAAAAATGCACAATTAGTAGAAGCCGCAGCGGTACCGCAGAAAACACAGACACTGTGAGAAAAACCGCAGAATTAAGTCAGAAACCATTAATCAACAAAGAATCAAAACAAAACACATCACACTACCAACAATAGCACAAACACACACACACAGAAAATAGCAAACAAAAGAAGATATCCAATCAGTACCTATCCAGATTTTCGATGGAACCACCACATCTAAAAGTCCGGACCATACAAAATAAGATCCAGTCCAGGTCTTTGAAAGATCCACCAGCAGCATAAAAGGCAGTACAATGGCAGTCAGAGGGCTACCACTGATGAAGAAGGCAGCGTAGTCCTTCGAAACGCGTCTGGTGACCTCCCTCTGAAAACCTGCCAATAACCTCATTCTGGAAGCGCTTCCGAGCAACGAATCCCATCTGAATCCTCCGGATTGAAAAAGACCACCAACGAAAAAACTTAAAACCAAGTCCGGCTAAGACACGTGAGACACCGAAGAAGTGACGTCATATCCACGTGGCAAGCCGAGAAGACCGGGAAAAACAAACACCGCAGAGCGCAGCAAGGCTGCTCCAACAACCAGGACACCTCGCAAAGAAAGGTAAACAGTCAGGGTGCAGTTCCCTTAATGTGTGGGACGCCACACTAAGTACAGCACCCGACTGACCTACTACATATTTTTATATTTTTACATTTTTCATTTTTTATATATTTTTATCCTTTCTATTTTTCTCACCGCTCTATCCATATATTATATACCTCCTATATGACCAAGACCGTAGGTACAGACAGACAATTTTTATGGACTACATATAAATGGACACAACCATTCACTGTACCCACGGAAGGTGAAAACCGCTATTAGATAATTACTGCAGTGCCACACCTCCACTCTGCATATATCTGCTATTTTTGCTACTCCTGTTATTTTTTGGTATATTTTTTGACATATCTCTGGTATTGTGCATCTGCAAACGCTGTATATGGCAAAACATCATTCTTATTGCTATTTTTATTTATGAGAACCTCATCCTTTGGACCTCCACATTTTTAGAACCTCTACCTCTTTATTTCCCATTCCTAAAAAACGTACCCTTACAAAAATAAATACATATTTTACTATCCCACATACTGCCTCCCTAGCATTATTGATAGATGTAGAGTGCCGGTTTTTCCACTATATACTTTTATTGTTATAAACCGCCTCCTGATTGGGTGAATCAGTCCAGAACCAGAGCACCTACACATTGTACTGACCAGGTGAGCCACCAATAACCTACCTTCTCTCACATATTACTTCTTGATTACCTGGTTTTACACTTTTTGTGATGTAAGTTTTTTTTATGGTGTTCACCACATGGGTTGGATCACATGCTATTTTTATAGACCAGGTTGTTACAGATATGACGATACCTAATGTGCATTTTTTTTTTACTTTTATTCAATTAAAGCATGCTTGAAAGAAAAATTATGTTTTTGTGTCTCCATTTTCTGAAAGCTATATGTTTTTTACGATTGGCTTATGTAGGGGCTAATTTTTTGTGGGATGAGGTCACGGTTTGATTGGTGCTAATTTTGGATACATATGACTTTTATCAATTTTTTAAACCGTTTTTTGGGAAGTGCTGTGGGCTAAATTGCTATTCCATCACAGTTTTTCCTTTTTATTTTTTATTTTTTTTATGCTGTTCACCATGCGGTAAAAGTAACATGATCCTTTTATAGATCAGGTCCTTACGGACGCGGCAATATCAGAAATGTTTAGGGTTTTTTATTTTTTACATTTTTAACCAATTAAGTGTAGATATATAGGAAGGTATTCTTTTTTTTACTTTTTTCACTTTTTAAAAAAAAAAATTGACCCAGTCCCACTTGGTTATTATAGATCCAGTGGGTCTGATGGCTTACAATACACTGCAGTACACGATATAGTGTACTGCAGTGTATTGAACTCACACTAAGCCTTTAGCAGGAGCCTGATCAGATATACCACGGCAAGCCGGATGCCTGTGAAGGCGTCCGGTTGCCATGGTAACCATTGGGATGCTGCCACAGCGCAACGGCCTTATGGGGGAGCTCCCTCCCTCAGTTTATTATGCAAGCATCGCCCGCTGCCACAGCAGAGCAGCGGCCCGATGGGTAGCCCCTCCATACAGCGATCACTAAGGAAGGGGTTAAATGGCTGACATTGGTGCTAACACTCTACCCCGCTGCATCTCTGCCATCCTAAAAGTGGCTGGGGGTGCTATGCACTGTGCCATCTTGAAACGGGAAGGGGGGGTGCTGTGCGCTCTGCCATCTTGAAAGGGGGGGTGCTGCGCGCTCTGCATATTGAAAGGGGGCGGGGGTGCTGCGCGCTCTGCATTTTGAAAAGGGGCAGTGGTGCTGCGCACTCTGCCATCTTGAAAGGGGGGGTGCTGTGCGCACTGCCATCTTGAAAGGGGGGGTGCTGTGCGCACTGCCATCTTGAAAGGGGGGTGCTGTGCGCTCTGCCATCTTGAAAGGGGGGGTCCTGTGCACTCTGCCATCTTGAAAGGGGGGTGCTGCGCGCTTTGCATCTTGAAAAGGGGCAGTGGTGCTGCGCGCTCTGCCATCTTGAAAGGGGGGGGTGGTGCGCACTCTGCCATCTTGAAAGGGGGGGTGGTGCGCACTCTCCCATCTTGAAAGGGGGGTGCTGCGCGCTCTGCATCTTGAAAGGGGGCGGGGGTGCTGCGCACGCTGCATCTTGAAAGGGGGCGGGGTGCTGCGCGCTCTGCATCTTGAAAGGGGGCAGGGGTGCCCGTTTTAGACGGTGGTCCCTAAGGACTGTGGCATGGCAGGGGTTAAACAGTTTTTTGAGGCAGAGTGTCAGCGCGGTGTGTGGAGAGCTGTGTCCTGATTGGTTGCCCCGCCGCTCAGGCCCAATGCAAAACTGGTGACACACACACGGACACAGCGCACGCACACAGGGCTGTTATTATATAGGATACATATTGGAAATATTTTAGCTTTTTTTTTTTTTTTTTTTTTTTTTTTTTTTTTTTTTTTTTTACTAAACTAGGACATCTGTGGAACATCAAAGGATCCTTGAGCAGGTAAATATCAGTCTTTATTAAAGAGATCCAGGACCCCCGCCAATCAGCTGGTTGAGAAGGCACCGGTGCTTGTAGTAGCGCCTCTGCCTTCTCTCAGCTCACCCAGCACAGCGCCGTACGTTGTATAGTGGCCGTGCTTGGTATCGCAGCTCAGCCCCATACCCTTCAATGGGGCTGAGCTGCACCTGGGCCATGTAACCGATGTGATGTCACATGGCCTAGACAGAGCTGAGAGAAGGCCGCGGCGCTACAGCGAGCATCGGTGGCTTCTAAAACAGCTGATCGGCGCGGGGCCCTGGTGTTGGACCCCCACCGATCAGATACTGATGACCTGTCTAGAGCAGTCGTCCCCAACCTTTTTTGCACCAAGGACCAGTTTTATGCAACACAATTTTCCCTGGGACCGGGGGGCTTAGGGGGTGCTAGTCGACGCTGACTGATTCACGCGCATAACAAATCACAAGGTGCACATTAAAATATATAACCCTATATAACGACTATATAAACTGACTCTGGTCTCTGCTGCCCTGGTCTCTGCTGCCCTGGTCTCTGCTGCACTGGTCTCTGCTGCCCTGTACTGTATATTTCGCCCTATAGGTTTTAGAGGAGAACAATAAGAAAAAAATATTTTTCATTACACCTTAGGTCAGACCTCAGATCAGACCCCCAATGTTATTTAGTCCTCAGATCAGACCCCCAACCTATAGCCATCTATCAGCCCCCAGCCTTTATGTCAGCCCCCAGTCCTCATGTCAGCCCCCAGCGCAAATAAAATTAAAAAAAACACCACTCTCCTGCTCCTGGACGCCGCCGCTCCTCACCCTCGCGATCCTCTTCATCCTGCTGTCGGCTGTGTTTCGCGGCGCACAGTGTGAAGTCACAGTGCGCCCTCACGCTGTGCACAGCCGACAGCCGAGGACCAGGAAGCGGGGAGTACAGATCCTTCACCGCTTCCTGGTCCTCCGGTACTAATGAAGCACTTCCATAATGGAAGTGGTTTATTAGTACAGCGTTAAAGACGGCCCTGATTGCCGCAGCCCGGCGGTTGGGGACCGCTGATCTAGAGGATAGGTCATCATTAAAAATAAAATCAGAAAACCCTTTTAACTACTCCAGTCTTGGGTTTACTACCTGGGTTATGAAGTTGGGAACATTCCCAGACCCTTTGGACTCATTTGCAGCAAATGTAAGGGAAATCTGAGGAATAATTATACCCTTAACCCCTTAAGGACCGTACCATTTTTTACCTTCCTGCCCAGGTCATTTTTAGCAAATCTGACCAGTGTCACTTTATGTGGTAATAACTTTAAAACGTTCTGAGACAGTTTTTTCGTCACATTTTGTGCTTCGTGACAGTGGAAAAATTGAGTCAAAATATTTAATTTTTATTTATAAAAAAAATACCAAATTTACCAAAAATGTGGAAAAATTTTCAAATTTCTATTTCTCTACTTCTATAATAGATAGTAATAACTATAAATAGTTATTACTTTACATTCCCCATATGTCTACTTCATGTTTGGATCATTTTGAAAATGACATTTTATATTTTTGGGACGTTAGAAGTTTAGAAGCAAATCTTAAAATGTTTACGAACATTTCCAAACCCCAAGTTCAGTTATGAAACCACCCATAAATCACCCCATTATAGAAACTACACCCCTCAAGGTATTCAAAACTGATTTTACAAACTTGGTTAACCCTTTAGGTGCCCCGCGAGAATTATATGAAAATGGGAATGAAAATTCAAAATTTCTATTTTTTATTTTTTTGCTAATTAAAAATTTTTATCTATTTTTTTTTCTGCAACACATCAAGGGTTAACATCCAAACAAAACGCAATCTATTACCCTGAACCAGGAGTTTACAGAAACACCCAATGTGTGCTCAAAAGATTATGTATGGGCGCATGGCGGGGCTCTAGAGTCAAGCAGCTAAATATGGATTTTGCTGACCTGAATTGGCAGACATGGATTTTAGGTGCCAGGTTGCATTAAATAAATCCCTGAGGTCCCCAGAAATGAAAAACCCCAAGAAGTGACCCCATTTCGTTAAGAGCACCCCCGTACGAACATTTTAAGGGGTGGAAAGGGCACTTTTGACCTAACAGGTGTTTCACGGAAATGAATATGTAGTGGTTGGTAAAAAGTGGATCTGTAAGCTATGCGGACTAAATCAGAGGTATCTTTCCACTAACTCCTGTATTCCAGGATACAAACTGGTTTGGGGACAGTGGTAGTGGTACCTCGTACATGAGCAGGGGAGCTGGTATTTGTGTGAACGGTGGTCAATAAAAGGACATCCCTCTTGTCCTTGTACTTAACCCCCAGCATGTTCTCATGGAGGAGAGCCCTGCTTTCACCCATTCTCAGTGGTTGCCCTGCCAAGGATCTAGGGAGGCCTCTCAGATTTTTGCGCACTGTGCCGCACACCACAGTACCTCTGGCAGTTAGGGACATGAATAGGGGTATGCTGGTATAATAGTTATCCACATAGAGAGGGTAACCCTTATCCAGCAGTGGGTGCAGCAAGTCCCACACAATCTTTCCACTAACTCCTGGGGGGGAACTTGCGGGTGTACCCGGAGCGACTCTCACAAAGTTTGTATATTTTCATACCATACCTCGCCCGTTTGCTAGGCAGGTACTGGCGGAATGTAAGCCTCCCTTTGAAAAGCAACATCAAAGAGAAAAAAGCCAATAGGCTTCAGGACGGCGGCGCTCTCAGGTCTCAGCGATGCCTATTGGCGTCATCTCGTGAGACCCGAGATTTCCTGTGAACTCGCGATCACAGGAGCGCGCAGTGTGCAAGTATAACTACAGCCTGCCGGCGGCGATCATTGGCTGGCAGGCTGTAGATTTTTAAAATAACCAATGAAATAGATATTTTGTAAATAGCGTCTGATATACCTGCTCCTCTGGTGGTCCTTTTGCTTGGATCGACCACCAGAGGACACAGGCAGCTCTGTAAGTAGCACCAATCACCACTACACTACACCCCCCCTGTCACTTATTAACCCCTTATCACCCCATATAGACCCCCTGATCACCCCCCTGTAAGGCTCCATTCAGACATTTTTTTGGGCACAAGTTAGCGGAAATTTTTTATTTTATTTTTTTTCTTACAAAGTCTCATATTCCACTAACTTGTGTCAAAAAATAAAATCTCACATGAACTCACCATACCCCTCACGGAATCCAAATGCGTAACATTTTTTAGACATTTATATTCCAGACTTCTTCTCATGCTTTAGGGCCCCTAAAATGCCAGGGCAGTATAAATACCCCACATGTGACCCCATTTAGTTAAGAAGACACCCCAAGGTATTCGCTGAGGGGCATATTGAGTCCATGAAAGATTGAACTTTTTGTCCCAAGTTAGCGGAAAGGGAGACTTTGTGAGAAAAAAAATAAAAAAAAAATCAATTTCCGCTAACTTGTGCCCAAAAAAAAAATCTTCTATGAACTCGCCATGCCCCTCATTGAATACCTTGGGGTGTCTTCTTTCCAAAATGGGGTCACATGTGGGGTATTTATACTGCCCTGGCATTTTAGGGGTCCTAAAGCGTGAGAAGAAGTCTGGGATCCAAATGTCTAAAAATGCCCTCCTAAAAGGAATTTGGGCCCCTTTGCGCATCTAGGCTGCAAAAAAGTGTCACACATGTGGTATCGCCGTACTCAGGAGAAGTTGGGCAATACGTTTTGGGGTGTCATTTTACATATACCCATGCTGGGTGAGAGTAATATCTCTCTATAATGAAAACTTTGTATAAAAAAAATGGGAAAAGTTGTCATTTACAGAGATCTTTCTCACACACAGCATGGGTATATGTAAAAATACACCCCAAACCACATTGCCCTACTTCTCCTGAGTACGGCGATACCACATGTGTGACACTTTTTTGCAGCCTAGGTGCACAAAAGGGCCCAAATTCCAATGAGTACTTTTAGGATTTCATAGGGCGTCGCCGGGGGGGGGGGGGGGGGGGCCAGAGGGGGCCCCCCAACTAAAATGCCCCCCACAAGTGAGCCACCGCAGTCGGGCACAGCCAGGGAGATGAGCGCTTCTATTGCGCTCATCTCCATAGTCATCTGCCGGCCTGTGCTGCGGCGGTGCAGGGGAGGGAGAGGCGTGTCCCTTCCTCTGATAGGCTGCCGGCCTAGTGCCTGCAGCCTATCAGAGGCCTCCAGCCGGCGCAGGCGGCGCGATGACGTCATCGCGCTGTCTGAGCCATACAGCGCGGGACACAGGCCAAAAGAGGCCTGCATCGCATCGCTGACATGGAGGTAAGTATAAATTTTTTATTTTTTTTATTTTATTTTTTACAAGTGTTACTGGCACATTGGGGGGGCGGTGGCTTATTACTGGCACATTGGGGGGGAGGCGGCTTATTACTGGCACATTAGGGGGGCAGCTTATTACTGGCACATTGGGGGGGCGGCTTATTACTGGCACATTGGGGGGGCGGCTTATTACTGGCACATTGGGGGGGCGGCTTATTATTAGCACATTGGGGGGGCTTATTACTGGCACATTGGGGGGCGGCTTATTACTGGCACATTGGGGGGCTTATTACTGGCACATTGGGGGGGCTTATTACTGGCACATTGGGGGGCTTATTACTGGCACATTGGGAGGGCGGCTTATTACTGGCACGTGATGGGGGGCTTGTTACTGGCACGTGATGGGGGGCTTGTTACTGGCACGTGATGGGGGGCTTGTTACTGGCGCGTGATGGGGGGCTGTTACTGGCACGTGATGGGGGGCTTGTTACTGGCACGTGATGGGGGGCTTGTTACTGGCACGTGATGGGGGGCTGTTACTGGCACGTGATGGAGGGGCTTGTTACTGGCACGTGATGGGGGGCTTGTTACTGGCACGTGATGGGCTTGTTACTGGCGCGTGATGGGGGGCTGTTGTTACTGGCGCGTGATGGGCTTGTTACTGGCGCGTGATGGGGGGCTGTTACTGGCACGTGATGGGGGGCTGTTGTTACTGGCACGTGATGGGGGGCTGTTACTGGCACGTGATGGGGGGCTGTTACTGGCACGTGATGGGGGGCTTGTTACTGGCACGTGATGGGGGGCTTGTTACTGGCACGTGATGGGGGGCTTGTTACTGGCACGTGATGGGGGGCTTGTTACTGGCACGTGATGGGGGGCTTGTTACTGGCACGTGATGGGGGGCTGTTACTGGCACGTGATGGGGGGCTGTTACTGGCACGTGATGGGGGGCTTGTTACTGGCACGTGATGGGGGGCTTGTTACTGGCGCGTGATGGGGGGCTTGTTACTGGCACGTGATGGGGGGCTTGTTACTGGCACGTGATGGGGGGCTGTTGTTACTGGCACGTGATGGGGGGCTGTTGTTACTGGCACGTGATGAAGGGGCTTGTTACTGGCACGTGATGGGGGGCTTGTTACTGGCACGTGATGGGCTTGTTACTGGCGCTTGATGGGGGGCTTGTTACTGGCACGTGATGGGCTTGTTACTGGCGCGTGATGGGGGGCTGTTGTTACTGGCACGTGATGGGCTTGTTACTGGCGCGTGATGGGGGGCTGTTACTGGCACGTGATGGGGGGCTGTTACTGGCACGTGATGGGGCGCTGTTACTGGCACGTGATGGGGGGCTGTTACTGGCACGTGATGGGAGGCTGTTACTGGCACGTGATGGGGGGCTTGTTACTGGCACGTGATGGGGGGCTTGTTACTGGCACGTGATGGGGGGCTTGTTACTGGCACGTGATGGGGGGCTTGTTACTGGCACGTGATGGGGGGCTTGTTACTGGCACGTGATGGGGGCTTGTTACTGGCACGTGATGAGGGGCTTGTTACTGGCACGTGATGGGGGCTGTTGTTACTGGCGCGTGATGGGGGCTGTTACTGGCACGTGATGGGGGCTGTTACTGTCACGTGATGGGGGGCTGTTGTTACTGGCACGTGATGGGGGGCTCTTGTTACTGGCACGTGATGGGGGGCACTATAGGGGCATCTACTGAGGCCACAAAGAAAGGGTATTTTATATGGGGGGCTCTGTACAGTAGCATTGTATACTGGGACACATTATGGTGGGTACTATGGGGAAGGGGGGAGAGGAGTACTATGGAGTCATCTACGGGGGGCACTAAGAAGGGGTATTTTATACTTGTAAATTATGGGGGACATTGAGGGCATCTACTGGGGCACTATATATGGGGCATTTTATACTGGTACATTATGGGGGGCACTAGGAGGAAGGGGGGAGAGGAGCACTATGGGGGCATTTACTGGGGCACTATATAGGGGTATTTTATACTGGCACATTATGGGGGACATTAGCTCAACTTGGGGCATTACAAGGGGGTATTTTTTGCCCTGTCACATTATAAGGAGAATTATTTCTACTGGGGGGGACATTATGGTGGGCTTTATTACTCCCCCATGGTATGACCCCCTAGTAGCAGCACCAGCCTCTCCCTGCTCTGCTATCCCTCTGCCCCTTCTCCAAATCCTTATTATGAAATCTTTCTCATTAGGATAAAACACAACATCAGCTCCGCCGAGTCCCCGGCCAAAGTGTGGAAGTGGCGTCCGAGATCCCCAAGGGCCAAGTAACTGTAAGTGTTCATGTGAAATATGTTTGTTATACACATATAGCCTACACTGTGCCACACAATATACAGTATACCGCTACACTGTGCCCCACAATGTACAGTATACCGCTACACTGTGCCCCACAATGTACAGTATACCTCTACACTGTGCCCCACAATATACAGTATACCTCTACACTGTGCCCCACAATATACAGTATACTGCTACACTGTGCCCCACAATGTACAGTATACCGCTACACTGTGCCACACAATGTACAGTATACCGCTACACTGTGCCACACAATATACAGTATACCTCTACACTGTGCCACACAATATACAGTATACCGCTACACTGTGCCACACAATATACAGTATACCTCTACACTGTGCCACACAATATACAGTATACCTCTACACTGTGCCGCACAATATACAGTATACCTCTACACTGTGCCACACAATGTACAGTATACCTCTACACTGTGCCACACAATATACAGTATACCGCTACACTGTGCCACACAATATACAGTATACCGCTACACTGTGCCCCACAATATACAGTATACCGCTACACTGTGCCCCACAATATACAGTATACCGCTACACTGTGCCCCACAATATACAGTATACCGCTACACTGTGCCCCACAATATACAGTATACCGCTACACTGTGCCCCACAATATACAGTATACCGCTACACTGTGCCACACAATATACAGTATACCGCTACACTGTGCCACACAATATACAGTATACCGCTACACTGTGCCACACAGTATACAGTATACCTCTACACTGTGCCCCACAATATACAGTATACCTCTACACTGTGCCACACAATATACAGTATACCGCTACACTGTGCCACACAATATACAGTATACCGCTACACTGTGCCACACAATATACAGTATACCTCTACACTGTGCCACACAATATACAGTATACCGCTACACTGTGCCCCACAATATACAGTATACCTCTACACTGTGCCCCACAATATACAGTATACCTCTACACTGTGCCCCACAATATACAGTATACCTCTGCACTGTGCCACACAATATACAGTATACCTCTGCACTGTGCCACACAATATACAGTATACCGCTGCACTGTGCCCCACAATATACAGTATACCTCTACACTGTGCCCCACAATATACAGTATACCGCTACACTGTGCCCTACAATATACAGTATACCTCTACACTGTGCCACACAATATACAGTATATCTCTACACTGTGCCACACAATATACAGTATACCGCTACACTGTGCCACACAATATACAGTATACCGCTACACTGTGCCACACAATATACAGTATACCTCTACACTGTGCCCACAATATACAGTATACCGCTACACTGTGCCACACAATATACAGTATACCTCTACACTGTGCCCCACAATATACAGTATACCGCTACACTGTGCCACACAATATACAGTATACCGCTACACTGTGCCCCACAATATACAGTATACCTCTACACTGTGCCCCACAATATACAGTATACCGCTACACTGTGCCACACAATATACAGTATACCGCTACACTGTGCCACACAATATACAGTATACCTCTACACTGTGCCCCACATTATACAGTATACCGCTACACTGTGCCACACAATATACAGTATACCGCTACACTGTGCCCCACAATATACAGTATACCTCTACACTGTGCCCCACAATATACAGTATACCTCTACACTGTGCCACACAATATACAGTATACCTCTACACTGTGCCACACAATATACAGTATACCGCTACACTGGGCCACACAATATACAGTATACCTCTACACTGTGCCCCACAATATACAGTATACCGCTACACTGTGCCCCACAATATACGGTATACCGCTACACTGTGCCCCACAATATACGGTATACCGCTACACTGTGCCACACAATATACGGTATACCTCTACACTGTGCCACACAATATACGGTATACCTCTACACTGTGCCACACAATATACGGTATACCTCTACACTGTGCCACACAATATACGGTATACCGCTACACTGTGCCACACAATATACGGTATACCTCTACACTGTGCCCCACAATATACGGTATACCTCTACACTGTGCCACACAATATACGGTATACCTCTACACTGTGCCACACAATATACGGTATACCTCTACACTGTGCCCCACAATATACGGTATACCTCTACACTGTGCCACACAATATACAGTATACCTCTACACTGTGCCCCACAATATACAGTATACCGCTACACTGTGCCACACAATATACAGTATACCTCTACACTGTGCCACACAATATACAGTATACCTCTACACTGTGCCCTACAATATACAGTATACCCTACACTGTGTAGTCTGTTCTATAAGCACCCTTGTTCTGTGGCGGCGGACAGAAAATAATCTGGCAGTGCCCCTCCCGAGACCAGGCTCTGGATCCGCCACTGGTCTGGACCGCTCACAGGAGTGTACATTTCTTCTATACTGTAATCCGTATCCTCTGACCTGCAGAAATCAGCACTCGCTCGGTAACAACTAACAGGCAGTACCTGCAGGCTGTAGCCTGGCCCTGTTACCGAAGCTAGCCGAGTGGTGTAAGGTTAAGGTACTAGTAGAAATGAGCGGCCGCTGAATCCGGATTTAAAGTTACTGCAGGATATGGATTACAGTTTAGAAATGTCAAATGTACACTCCTGTGAGAGGCGGGGAGGGAGATCTGTGGATGACACTGTTATAGAGGGGGAAATGGGGACGACACTGTTATGGGGTGGATCTGTGGATGACACATATAGCATAAGATGCTATATACGGTATGTGGCATCCACAGACCCCCCCCCCCTTCATAGCAGTGTCATCCACAGATCCCCCTCCCTATAAAAGTGTCATCCACAGGCAGCTAGGACATGTTGAAATCTGAGTGATTTTTTTTTATTTATTTTTTAAACCACAGACTTTTCTTCCCTGTTGTGGTTTTAGGTATTGGGTAAAGTATCGCAGCATTTCTAAGCGTACTGGTGTAAATGTATCGTTGTTATAGCTGCCCCCCTACTTTTGTCCTGGCCCCCAGTGTGCCCCCCCAAAATTTTAAAGCTAGAGACGCCACTGCTTCTCACGCTTTAGGGCCCCTAAAATGCCAGGGCAGTATAAATACCCCACAAGTGACCCCATTTTGGAAAGAAGACACCTCAAAGTATTCCGTGAGGGGTATGGTGAGTTCATGTAAGATTTTATTTTTTGTCACAAGTTAGTGGAATATGAGACCTTGTAAGAAAAAAATAAAATCAATTTCCGCTAACTTGTGCCAATTTTTTTTAATCTTCTATGAACTCGCCATGCCCCTCACGGAATACCTTGGGGTGTCTTCTTTCTAAAATGGGGTCACTTGAGGGGCATTTATACTGCCCTGGCATTTTAGGGGCCCTAAAGCGTGAGAAGTAGTTTGGAATTCAAATGCGTAAAAATGGCCTGTGAAATCCTAAAAGTACTCATTGGAATTTGGGCCCCTTTGCCCACCTAAGCTGCAAAAAAGTGTCACACATGTGGTATCGTCGTACTCAGAAGAAGTAGGGAAATGTGTTTTGGGGTGTATTTTTACACATACCCATACTGTGTGTGAGAAATATCTCTGTAAATGACAACTTTTTCCATTTTTTTATACAAAGTTGTCAATTTACAGAGATATTTCTCTCACCCAGAGAGCTTTAGGGCCCCTAAAATGCCAGGGCAGTATAAATACCCCACATGTGACCCCATTTTGGAAAGAAGACACACCAAGGTATTCCGTGAGGGGCATGGCGAGTTCATAGAAGATTTTTTTTTTTGTTGGCCCAAGTTAGCGGAAATTTATATATATTTTTTTTCTCACAAAGTCTCCCTTTCTGCTAACTTGTGACAAAAAGTTTAATCTTTCATGGACTCAATATGCCCCTCGGCGAATACCTTGGGGTGTCTTCTTTCCAAAATGGGGTCATTTGTGGGGTGTTTGTACTGCCCTGGCATTTGAGGGTCTCCACAATCATTACATGTATGGCCAGCATTAGGAGTTTCTGCTATTCTCCTTATATTGAGCATACGGGCCCTAAGACCCCTGTGTGCCTGTCCTGTGTCACGCGATCCCTACACTAATAGTGTACCCGTGTGTGGTACTTGCGGAAACGCTCCCCTATGCATAGGGCAGGCTGGTCAGGACAGTCAGGACAAAAAACTGTGGTGTCACGCTTTATTCCAGCCCTGCTACAGACACAACATATTTTTCTTGGGGAACGCTGAGTTGGGGTACCAGGATAGACACTCGGGAAGTGTCTGCCATGTAGCCGGCTCACTACATCAGGGACTTGGGGCACGGACCCTCCTGGATACAGGAGTTCCAAAATTATCTCTTCCTGGAATTTTAGGAAGGATCCTGTTCTCCCAGCCTTACTGTAGAGAACAAAACTATTATAGACAGACAATTGAATTAAATATACAGACACCTTCTTATACCAGCGTCTGGTCCTGCGGGACACTAAATAGGGAGCCAACATCTGGTCATTGAAGTCCACCCCTCCCATGTGAAGGTTATAGTCGTGGACAGAGAGGGGTTTCTCAATGACTCAATTTGCACTGTCGTGTCTGCGTGAATGTTGGACAGAAGGTAAACGTCCCTCTTGTCCCTCCACTTCACCGCAAGCAGTTCTTGGTCACACAAGGCAGCCCTCTGCCCCCGTGCAAGTCGGGTATTAACGAGCCGTTGGGGGAAGCCCTGGCGACTAGGTCGCGTGGTGCCACAGCATTGAATTCCGATTATATGTAAGTGCCGAAAGAGGGCCACGCTTGTGTAAAAATTGTCCACGTATAAGTGGTACCCCTTGTAGAGTAAGAGTGAAACCAAGTCCCAGACAATCTTGCCACTGCTCCCCAGGTAGTCAGGAAATCCGACCGGCTCCAGTTTTGAGTCTTTTCCCTCATAGACCCTAAAACGATATGTATAGCCTGTGGCCCTTTCACAGAGCTTATACAGTTTGACCTCATACCGGGCGTGCTTGCTGGGGATGTACTGTTTGATGCCAAGGCGCCCGGTAAAATGTACTAGAGACTCGTCTATGCAGATGTTCTGATTGGGGGTATACACATCTGCAAACCTGGATGACAAACGGTCTATGAGGGGCCGAATTTTGAGGAACCGGTCATAAGCAGGGTGGCCTCTTGGATGACAGGTTTTATTGTCAGTAAAATGCATAAAGCGCATGATGCCCTCAAAACGTGCCCTGGACATAGCAGCAGAGAACATGGGCATGAAATGTATTGGGTCTTTAGACCAATAGGACCGCAATACATTTTTTTTAGTTAGACCCATGCTGAGGATAGGGCCCAAAAAAAATTTAAATTCGAAAACTGTGACTGGTTTCCACCGGAAAGGCTGGACATAGAAGCTTTCCGGATTGGCGGTTATATATAGAGTTGAGCGAACACCTGGATGTTCGGGTTCGAGAAGTTCGGCCGAACTTCCCGAAAACATTCGGGTTCGGGATCCGAACTCGACCCGAACTTCGCCCCGAACCCGAACCCCATTGAAGTCAATGGGGACCCGAACTTTTCGGCACTAAAAAGGCTGTAAAATAGCCCAGGAAAGGGCTAGAGGGCTGCAAAAGGCAGCAAAATGTAGGTAAATCCCCTGCAAACAAATGTGGATAGGGAAATGAATTTAAAAAAAATTGGAGAGAGGTCCCATAGCAGAGAATCAGGCTTCATGTCATAGCAGAGAATCATGCTTCATGTCACCCAACACTGGAACAGGCCACTGTCAGATATTTTTAGACAGAGAAGAGGTTCATTCAACTTTGGGTTGCCCCGCAATAAAATTAAAAAAATAGGATTGAATGAGGAAGTGCCCTGGAGTACAATAATATACGGTTAAGGGGAGGTAGTTAATGTCTAATCTGCACAAGGGATGGACAGGTCCTGTGGGATCCATGCCTGGTTCATTTTTATGAACGTCAGCTTGTCCACATTGGCTGTAGACAGGCGGCTGCGTTTGTCTGTAATGACGCCCCCTGCCGTGCTGAATACACGTTCAGACAAAACGCTGGCCGCCGGGCAGGCCAGCACCTCCAAGGCATAAAAGGCTAGCTCTGGCCACGTGGACAATTTAGAGACCCAGAAGTTGAATGGGGCCAAACCATCAGTCAGGGCTGTGGAGTCGGAGTCGGAGTCAATTTTGGGTACCTGGAGTCGGAGTCGGCAAAAAATGAACCGACTCCGACTCCTACTAAATTTAAATTGGAATAAAAAAATAAAAAAGCAAGTTTAAATGTCCGAATTCATAAACAGTTATAATTAATGACTTCTCTACTGTAAGAATAAAGGCCAATGCATGCAGTGCCTCACGTAACCGCAAAACAAACGCGTTCAGTGATGTGAAGAAGCATGCTTTTCATATGCTTCACTATATGGCACGCAATGCACAATTAGGAGTGGCAATACATATACTTTGCGTTGTGTTGTGTTCTGATGTTACAGGGAACACAGCGCCCATGGTTATCCTCGCCTCTCACTGATAAGGGATTAAGTAAATATGTGTTTTGCAGGACTAGAGACACTTGTATAAGTGAAGGGAATGGAGGGTCAATAGTTCAAGACTGAAGCTGTAAACCATGGATGTCAAACTCATGGCCCTCCAGATGTTGCAAAACTACAACTCCTATCATTCCCTGATAGCTGTAGTATGCCCAGGCATGATGGGAGTTGTAGTTTTGCAACAGCTGGAGGGCCACGAGTTTGACATCCCTGCTGTAAACCATTGGAAAAACTGCTGTCATTCAGCTAAGGCTATAAAACGTGTAAACTCAGAATGTTATCTTAAACTTTAAACATGACTGTGGGATTCTTCTAGGGAAATCATGTTTTACAATAAATGTCCCTTCTTGGATCCTCCCACTGCCCTGTCTTCAGCAGAAGATCAGCACACAAAGGAGAAGGCAGCAGCTTCTGCCCAACTACCTCTCTGTGCTAGAAGAGCTTAGAAGAACTTCTTTCTTTCCTTCAAGGAATGTATAAAATACATTCGCATATTAAATACAGAGGAGTCGGAGTCGGGGAGTCGGAGTCGGAAGTACAAAAAACTGAGGAGTCGGAGTCGGAGCATTTATCTACCGACTCCACAGCCCTGCCATCAGTCAGTACGTGGAGGGGTGTGCACACGTACTGTTCCACCATGTTAGTGAAATGTTGCCTCCTGCTAACACGTTGCGTATCAGGTGGTGGTGCAGTTAGCTGTGGCGTGGTGACAAAACTTTTCCACATCTCTGCCATGCTAACCCTGCCCTCAGAGGAGCTGGCCGTGACACAGCTGTGTTGGCGACCTCTTGCTCCTCCTCTGCCTTCGCCTTGGGCTTCCACTTGTTCCCCTGTGACATTTGGGAATGCTCTCAGTAGCGCGTCTACCAACGTGCGCTTGTACTCGCGCATCTTCCTATCACGCTCCAGTGCAGGAAGTAAGGTGGGCACATTGTCTTTGTAGCGTGGATCCAGCAGGGTGGCAACCCAGTAGTCCGTACACGTTAAAATATGGGCAACTCTGCTGTCGTTGCGCAGGCACTGCAGCATGTAGTCGCTCATGTGCGCCAGGCTGCCCAGAGGTAAGGGCAAGCTGTCCTCTGTGGGAGGCGTATCGTCATCGTCCTGCGTTTCCCCCCAGCCACGCACCAGTGATGGGCCCGAGCTGCGTTGGGTGCCACCCCACTGTGAACATGCTTCATCCTCATCCTCCTCCACCTCGTCCTCCAGTAGTGGGCCCTGTCTGGCCACATTTGTACCTGGCATCTGCTGTTGCAAAAAACCTCCCTCTGAGTCACTTCGAAGAGACTGGCCTGAAAGTGCTAAAAATGACCCCTCTTCCTCCTCCTCCTCCTCCTCCTCCTCCTCCTGGGCCACCTCCTCTTCCATCGACGCCCTAAGTGTTTTGTCTAGGAGACATAGGAGTGGTATTGTAACGCTGATAATGGCGTCATCGGCACTGGCCATGTTGGTGGAGTACTCTAAACAGCGCAACAGGGCACACAGGTCTCGCATGGAGGCCCAGTCATTGGTGGTGAAGTGGTGCTGTTCCGCAGTGCGACTGACCCGTGCGTGCTGCAGCTGAAACTCCACTATGGCCTGCTGCTGCTCGCACAGTCTGTCCAGCATGTGCAAGGTGGAGTTCCACCTGGTGGGCACGTCGCATATGAGGCGGTGAGCGGGAAGGCCGAAGTTACGCTGTAGCGCAGACAGGCGAGCAGCGGCAGAATGTGAACGCCGGAAGCGCGCACAGACGGGCCGCACTTTATGCAGCAGCTCTGACATGTCGGGGTAGTTGTGAATGAACTTCTGCACCACCAAATTCAGCACATGCGCCAGGCAAGGGATGTGCGTCAAACCGGCTAGTCCAGAGCTGCAACGAGATTTCGCCCATTATCGCACACCACCAGGCCGGGCTTGAGGCTCACCGGCAGCAACCACTCGTCGGTCTGTTGTTCTATACCCCGCCACAACTCCTGTGCGGTGTGGGGCCTGTCCCCCAAACATATGAGTTTCAGAATGGCCTGCTGACGTTTACCCCGGGCTGTGCTGAAGTTGGTGGTGAAGGTGTGTGGCTGACTGGATGAGCAGGTGGAAGAAGAAGAGGAGGAAGCCGAGTAGGAGGAGGAGGCAAAGAATGTTGCCCTGCGATCCTTGGCGGCGGAAGGACGTGCACCAAAGAGCTCTCCGCCCGGTGCCCAGCCACCACTACATTTACCCAGTGTGCAGTTGGGGAGATATAGCGTCCCTGGCCGTGCTTACTGGTCCACGTATCTGTGGTTAGGTGGACCTTGCCACAGATGGCGTTGCGCAGTGCACACTTGATTTTATCGGATACTTGGTTGTGCAGGGAAGGCACGGCTCTCCTGGAGAAGTAGTGGCGGCTGGGAACAACATACTGTGGGACAGCAAGCGACATGAGCTGTTTGAAGCTCTGTGTCCACCAGCCTGAATGACAGCATTTCATAGGCCAGTAGTTTAGAAATGCTGGCATTCAGGGCCAGGGATCGAGGGTGGCTAGGTGGGAATTTACGCTTTCTCTCAAAGGTTTGTGAGATGGAGAGCTGAACGCTGCTGTGTGACATGGTTGAGATGCTTGGTGACGGAGGTGGTGGTGTTGGTGGTACATCCCCTGTTTGCTGGGCGGCAGGTGCCAACGTTCCTCCAGAGGCGGAGGAAGAGGCCGAGGCGGCAGCAGCAGAAGAGGCCGAGGCGGCAGCAGCAGAAGAGGTAGCAGGGGGAGCCGGAGTGACTTCCTTGTTTTTAAGGTGTTTACTCCACTGCAGTTCATGCTTTGCATGCAGGTGCCTGGTCATGCAGGTTGTGCTAAGGTTCAGAACGTTAATGCCTCGCTTCAGGCTCTGATGCACAGCGTGCAACCACTCGGGTCTTGTCGTCAGCACATTGTTTGAAGAAGTGCCATGCCAGGGAACTCCTTGAAGCTGTCCTTTGGGGTGCTCGGTCCCAGATGGCGGCGGTCCAGTAGCAGGCGGAGTCTCTTGGCGGCGGGTGTTCTGCTTTTGCCCACTGCTCCCTCTTTTGCTACGCTGTTGGCTCGGTCTCACCACTGCCTCTTCCTCCGAACTGTGAAAGTCAGTGGCACGACCTTCATTCCATGTGGGGTCTAGGACCTCATCGTCCCCTGCATCGTCTTCCACCCAGTCTTGATCCCTGACCTCCTGTTCAGTCTGCACACTGCATAAAGACGCAGCAGTTGGCACCTGTGTTTCGTCATCATCAGAGACGTGCTGAGGTGGTATTCCCATGTCCTCATCATCAGGAAACATAAGTGGTTGTGCGTCAGTGCATTCTATGTCTTCCACCGCTGGGGAAGGGCTAGGGTGGATGCCCTTGGGAAACCCTGCCAGCGGAGTCTTCAAACAGCATAAGAGACTGCTGCATGACTTGAGGCTCAGACAGTTTCCCTGGTATGCATGGGGGTGATGTGACAGACTGATGGGCTTGGTTTTCAGGCGCCATCTGTGCGCTTTCTGCAGAAGACTGGGTGGGAGATAATGTGAACGTGCTGGATCCACTGTCGGCCACCCAATTGACTAATGCCTGTACCTGCTCAGGCCTTACCATCCTTAGAACGGCATTGGGCCCCACCATATATCGCTGTAAATTCTGGCGGCTACTGGGACCTGAGGTAGTTGGTTCACTAGGACGTGTGGCTGTGGCAGAACGGCCACGTCCTCTCCCAGCACCAGAGGGTCCACTAACACCACCACGACCATGTCCGTGTCCGCGTCCCTTACTAGATATTTTCCTCATTGTTATCGTTCACCACAACAACAAAAATATTATTTGGCCCAATGTATTGTATTCAAATTCAGGCCTTTTTTTTTTTACAGGCACCTAACACTATCTGGCATCTATTTAGGTACCGTATTACACTAATACAGGCACAGCAGTAACCACCGATTTAGGGGAATATCAATTGTAGGCCTAGTATTTAGGCGCTGGATGACAGGTATATGTTTACGGACAGAATTACACTTGGAGATGCACAGTAGCGTGTGAAAAAATATATAGGATTATGCTTTGAGCACTTGTATTTTAACACTTATTGTAATATACCCTTTAACGGAAAGAAATACACTTGGAGATGCACAGTAGCGTGTGAAGTAATTGAGGACGACCCTATCAGCACTTGAATTTACACCTTGAGTGTAATATACCCTTTTACGGACAGAAATACACTATGTAAGATGCACAATAGTGCGTGCAAATTTAAAGGCTTATGCTATCAGCAATTGTAATTTAACACTTTGTGTAATATACCCTTTTACGGAAAAAAATACACTTGGAGATGCACGCTGAGTGTAATATACCCTTTTACGGACAGATTTACACTTGTCCTGCAACAGCAGAAACCACAGATTTAGGGTATTGCTATTTTGGCAATTGAATTTCACCCCATAAAAAAATATATATCCTTTGCCAGACAGCTGTCACTACCAGAGCTCTGAGACGTTCTCACAGCTCTGTTTCCCCACCCCTGTGATGATGTCACTACCAGAGCTTGGAGGAGTTCACTCTGCCCTGTTTCCCCGCCTCTGTGATGAGGTCTTTACTTTCGGTTTCCTTCCTCCCAGCTGTCCCTCCTGTGTTTGATTTCCCTGCCTTTAAATCACCCCTCCTCCTTTGTAGAGATGCGGATTATACTCTTCATTTTGAGCTGTATCTCTCGCTTGAGTGTCTTCACTTGTGTGGCATCTCTTCACTGGATCTGTGTTCTGCTGATGCAGCTTCCGATATCGTCTGCTGACTTTGGATCTGTGTTCATTGCGGCTACAGCAACCTCAGTTAAGTGTTCAGACATTGTGTGTTTCTGTTTCTTTGCTGACTGGATCCGAGGCGACCCCGGTTCCGTCCATATACTGAGTAGGGCACCGGTGGCCGTGCCCCTTCCACTATTGTAGGGGTTTCAGCGGTCTTCAGCCTCAGGAACGCGGGCATGTCTCGGTCCACCATTTGGATCCGGACATGGGCATAGCAGCTTAGGGAGAGCTTTTAGGGTCTGGCAGGGGTCACCCTTTATCCTCCCTAGTTACGGTCCGGTCAGTTGCTATTCTCTGTGTACGCTCTTGTTGTTCACTAACAGCCGTGACAACAGCAGACAGTATTACACTTGGCTGGCCACAGCTGGAACACCAGATTTAGGGGATTGCTATTTTGGCAATTGTATTTCACCCCTCAATAAAATATAGAAAATTCTATCCTTAGTTTCTTGGGGTGACAATAAGCACAGCCAAGCCCCTGATGTAGGATATAGCAACAAAAAAAACTTCTATTGATGGATAAATGTACTTGGTGGCAGCTTGTGCTGGCGCACCACAAGACACAAAATGGCCGCCGATCACCCCAGAAAAAAGTGACAGAAAAACGCTCTGGGCAGCCTAAAAACAGTGAGCAATTAACTAGCAGAGGTTGAATGATTCACAGCTGTAGATCGATCACTTCATTAAGTGTTTTTGCTGAGTTAATCCCTGCCTAATCTCGCCCTCACAGCAGCTGCATCCTCTCCCTACACTGATCAGAGCAGAGTGACGGGCGGCGCTACGTGACTCCAGCTTATATAGAGGCTGGGTCACATACTGCACTGGCCAATCACAGGTAGGCATGGCTGTGATGGCCTCTTGGGGCAAGTAGTATGACGCTTGTTGATTGGCTGCTTTGCATCCTTTCAAAATGCGCCATAGAAATCGCCGAACAACGAACCCGAATTTTTACGTAAATGTTTGGGTCCGTGTCACGAACACCCCAAAATTCGGTACGAACCCAAACTATACAGTTCGGGTTCGCTCATCCCTAGTTATATGCTGTGTGGCGTAGCGGTTGGTTTCTGCCACAACTAGGTCATAGAGATCTGCAGAGAAGAACAGCTCAAAAAACTCAAGGGCTGATCCTAAATAAGCTGTCTCCACGCAAACTCCAGACTGGACGGTGAAAGGGGGCAATACGGGTGCGGCGGAAGCAGGGGATTGCCAATTTGGGTTTGCCAGCACCTCTGGGATTGCCAATTTGGGTTTGCCTGTACCTCTGGGAGACTAAGGGCTCTACGGGCCTGTGAACGTGGTGGCTGCGACGGGGGAGTTACTGCACGTGCCACCGTACCAGCTAGAACTGCCCTTCTGGTGCTCGCCACTTCACCAGGGAATACGGCAGTGCTGGTAGAAGGTCCAGGATGTGCTGCGCTGCTGGTGTATGCCGCACCATAAACAAGATCAGCGCTAGCACCACTCAGCTGCAAATGAGGCTCATCACGCGGGGTATGCAGAACCCTGACATGGGATCGGGTACGCCTGATCGTAGCAGGGACCTCTACCTCGTCATCTTCGCTAGCGGTTAGAGTGCCACTGCTGTCTACAGGTTCATATTCTGAACCACTGGATTCAGCGGGTGAGGCGTCCCCATCGCTTTCATCCATCACGGCCAGAATCCTGTAGGCCTCTTCAGCGGAATACCCCTTGTTTGACATTTTGGGCTCACAAAATTTAGGGGGGATTCCTCTGAGACTACCCGGGTGTCATGGACTTACCTTCTTACTGTTCTCCTTCGTTTGACATGTGCTGGCGGCCATCTTGGTTTCTGGGTTTCTTGTAGCCTCCCACCCTGCGGCTTCTCCTTCCCACTGGGAGGAGCTGGATGCCTAGCTCATATATATATGAGGTCTGTGGCTTCAGTTCCTTGCTTGGTCCTCCTGTGTTCACATGCTTCTAAGACTGCTGCTGCTTCTGGTTCCTGATCCTGGCCTCGTCTGACTACCCCGTTGGTTCCTGATCCTGGCTTCGTCTGACTACCCTTCTGGTTCCTGATCCTGGCCTCGTCTGACTACCCCGTTGGTTCCTGATCCTGGCTTCGTCTGACTACCCTGCTGGTTCCTGATCCAGGCTTCGTCTGACTACCCTTCTAGTTCCTGACCCCTGTCTACGCAAGACCCTGCTTCGGTTTAGCCATCCGCTTGGACTTTTGCTTACAGCTTGATTTGCAATAAAGCCTTCCTATTTCCACTTATCTCTTGTTGTACGTCTGGTTCATGGTTCCATAACATTAGGACCAAGCCATGAATTTTGACGGTACAGGGCCATCCTCGCTACCTACGCTGGTTGCCAGACTTGATCAGCAGGATCACCTGTTGGGTCGGTTCGCTGTGGCGTTGCAAACCCTGCTTGAACGCACGGCTCATTTCGCTTCCGTTGCCGATGGGTCGGTTGTCGCTCCTGGGCCCGCTCCTACTGCCGCTCCGGTTGTTGCGCAAGAGTCTACCCCGACACCTGTTGCTGCGCCTGCGGTGTCTCGGGGTATGACCGGTTCTGCCCCCCTTCCACAGCGCTTTGGGGGAGAGCCAACTCAGTGCCGAGGTTTCCTTAACCAGGTGGGCATTTATTTCGAGTTGCTGCCACATGCCTTTCCTACTGAGAGATCAAAGGTGGGCTTCTTGATCTCGCTGCTCTCGGACAAGGCCTTGGCCTGGGCCAGCCCTTTATGGGAGAACAACAATCCGGTGGTTGCCGAGTTTTCCGGTTTTGTTGCTTCTCTTCGGAAGGTATTCGATGTGCCGGCTCGTGCTGCCTCTGCTGCGAAGCTCCTTATGTCCATCAGACAGGGTTCACGATCCGTAGCTGAATACGCCATTGAGTTTCGTACCCTGGCAGCAGAGGTGGGCTGGAATAATGAGGCTCTGGTCGCTGCTTTCTCTCATGGTCTCTCGGATGCCTTGAAGGATGAGGTTGCAGCTAAGGACCTACCAGTGGAGCTCGAGTCTCTTATTTCTTTCCTGATTTTGATTGACACCAGACTCAGGGAGAGGCCTTCCTTTAAGGAGAGCCTGCGGAGGTCTTCTAACAGATTGGCGCCTACGTTTGCTGTCCCACCCGTGCCTCCCTCTCCTCCCACGCCTCCTGGGGATGACTTGTCTGGGGGTGAACCCATGCAGCTGGGGTTTGCTCGCCTGTCCGAGGGGGAGAGGGTACTCCGGAGACGCGAGGGCCGATGCATGTACTGTGGTCTCGGTGGGCATTTTCGGTTGGCATGTCCGAACCGTCCGGGAAACGCTCGCACCTGAGATCCTGTCGGGGGCAGATCTTGGGTGGAGTCTCCTCGTCCCCGGTTTCCCGTGTTGACAAACCACTGATCACTGTTGTCCTCTCCTGGGTCGGGGGCTCGGTGACGACCCAGGCGTTGGTGGACTCTGGTGCTGGTGGTTTGTTCATTGATAGTGTGTTCGCTGCCGCCAATTCCATTCCTCTGCAGCCTCGAGGTTCCCCACTGGCTCTTGAGGCGATAGACGGCAGACCCCTTCTGCCGCCACACGTGACTCATGAGACCCTTCCAGTGGGGATAGCCATTGGTGCCGTTCACAGAGAGTCGGTCTGTCTCCAGGTGATTTCGTCTCCTCACTACCCGGTGGTCTTGGGGTACCCCTGGCTCCAGAAGCATAATCCGACTTTCGATTGGAGATCGGCCGAGATCCTCTCGTGGTCACCGCAGTGTGGGGCTAGTTGCATCCATGGGCCTGTCAAGTTGCTGTGTACTTCCTCGGACTCTCTGTTGCCTCCTGAATACGAAGAGTACCGGGATGTATTCGATAAGGTGCGCGCGGTTGCCCTACCTCCGCACCGCCCATACGATTGTGCCATAGAGTTACAATCTGGTGCCGTTCCTCCTCGTGGCAAAGTCTATCCACTGTCGGTAGCGGAGAATGAGGCCATGGAGGAGTACGTGAGGGAGGCGCTTTCACGCGGACACATTCGCAAATCCTCGTCCCCGGCAGGGGCTGGATTTTTCTTTGTGAAAAAGAAGGGCGGTGAGTTGAGGCCTTGCATCGATTACAGGGGTCTCAATCGCATCACGATCAAGAACGCTTACCCGATACCCTTGATTTCCGAGCTGTTCGATCGCCTCAAAGGGGCCACGGTCTTTACCAAACTCGACCTGAGGGCGGCATATAACCTGGTAAGGATCAAGGCGGGCGATGAGTGGAAGACCGCGTTTAACACCAGGACCAGGTCATTATGAATCCTTGGTTATGCCCTTTGGGTTGTGCAATGCGCCCGCAGTCTTCCAGGAATTCATCAACGATGTTTTCCGTGACCTGTTGCAGCAGTGTGTGGTGGTCTATTTGGATGACATCTTGGTATATTCTGAATCCATGGAGGCCCACATTATGGATGTCAGACGAGTGTTGCAACGGTTACGAGAGAACAGGCTGTTCGGTAAGCTTGAGAAATGCGAATTTCACCGATCCCAGGTAACCTTCTTAGGTTACATCATTTCCGCTGAGGGGTTCTCCATGGATCCTGAGAAGGTTTCGGCTGTCTTACAGTGGCCCCAGCCCAGTGGTCTCCGTGCCCTGCAGCGCTTTTTGGGCTTCGCCAATTATTATCGGAAGTTCATCAGGGACTTTTCTATGCTAGCCAAGCCTCTCACGGATCTGACCAGGAAGGGCAGTAATTTCCAGGTCTGGCCGCTCGAGGCCATCCGAGCTTTTGAGGCTCTAAAGTCCGCCTTTGTGTCGGCTCCGATTCTGTCGCATCCCAACCCTGGGTTGCCCTTTGTCCTCGAGGTGGACGCGTCTGAGACGGGAGTAGGCGCCCTTCTGTCTCAGCGTAGAACACCAGAGGGTCCTCTGCTTCCCTGTGGGTTTTACTCCCGGAAACTGTCTTCCGCGGAGTGCAACTATCAGATTGGTGACAGGGAGTTATTGGCCATCGTGCAGGCCCTTAAAGAATGGAGGCACTTGCTCGAGGGTTCGGTGGTTCCGGTTCTCATCCTGACGGACCACAAGAATCTGACCTACCTTTCTGAGGCCAAGAGATTGACGCCACGTCAGGCCAGATGGGCTCTGTTCTTGTCACGTTTTAATTACGTGGTCTCCTACCTACCCGGTTCCAAGAACATCAGAGCGGATGCCTTATCACGGCAGTACTCCGAGCTGTCCGGGGAGGGGTCGATTCCGACTTCGGTCATACCTCCGAATCAGATCCTGGCCGCCATTCGCACCAGCCTGACCTCTCCCCTGGGTGAGCAGATTTTGGCGGCTCAATCTGGTGCTCCCTCTGGGAGACCCAACGGCAGGTGTTTTGTGCCTGAGGAGTTGCGCACTCGGTTGTTGCGAACCTACCATAACTCCAAGGCCGCGGGGCATCCTGGTAAGAATCAGCTGTCCTGGGCTGTTTCACGTCTGTTCTGGTGGCCTTCTCTACGTTCCGACATCGCCGCATATGTAGCGGCATGCTCCGTTTGTGCCCAGAGTAAGTCCCCTCGGCACCTTCCGTTGGGCCTTTTGCAACCCATAGCCACCGGGGAGCGCCCATGGTCACACCTGGGGATGGATTTCATTGTGGACCTCCCTGCATCCCGAGGCCATACGGTCATTCTCATGATTGTGGATCGGTTTTCCAAAATGTGCCACTGTGTTCCTCTCAAGAAGTTACCCTCTGCACAAGAGTTGGCCACGATTTTCGCCAGGGAGGTCTTCCGGTTGCACGGTTTGCCCAAGGAGATTGTGTCGGATCGGGGGAGTCAGTTTGTGTCCAGGTTCTGGCGCGCCTTTTGCTCCCAGTTGGGGATTCATCTCTCTTTCTCCTCGGCCTACCACCCTCAGTCCAATGGGGCCGCAGAACGATCCAATCAGGCCTTGGAGCAATTCCTTTGTTGCTATGTCTCCGATCACCAAGACAATTGGGTTGACCTCCTGCCTTGGGCTGAGTTTGCCAGGAACACGGCGGTGAACTCTTCCTCTGGGACGTCTCCCTTCATGGCCAATTATGGGTTCCAACCTGCCGTGTTACCGGAGGTATTCTCTCCCCAGGATATTCCGGCTGTGGAGGATCACCTTTCCGTCCTACGTGCTTCTTGGGTACAGATCCAGAGGTCCCTTGAGGTCTCTGCGCAGCGCCAGAGACTCCAGGCTGATCGCAGACGAGCGCCCGCTCCTTCCTACCAGGTCGGAGACCGTGTATGGTTGTCCACCCGCAACCTCAACCTTCGAGTGCCCACTCCCAAGCTGGCGCCTCGCTTTGTTGGTCCCTTCCGAGTGCTTCGCAGGGTAAACCCGGTAGCCTATGCCCTTGCGCTTCCTCCTGGCATGCGGATCTCCAACGTGTTTCATGTCTCCCTGTTGAAGCCATTGGTGTGTAATCGTTTCACTTCCTCGGTTCCTCGGCCCCGTCCGGTCCAAGTGGGCAATCGTGAGGAATATGAGGTGAGCAATATCCTGGACTCACGCCTGGTCCGCGGTCGGTTGCAGTTTTTGGTCCATTGGCGTGGTTATGGTTCAGAGGAGCGTTCCTGGGTTCCCTCCGCAGATGTCCATGCTCCTGCTTTGCTCCGAGCCTTCCACGCACGCTTTCCTCAGAAACCGTTCCTTACTCAGCGGAGGAGGGGCCCTTGAGGGGGAGGTACTGTCATGGACTTACCTTCTTACTGTTCTCCTTCGTTTGACATGTGCTGGCGGCCATCTTGGTTTCTGGGTTTCTTGTAGCCTCCCACCCTGCGGCTTCTCCTTCCCACTGGGAGGAGCTGGATGCCTAGCTCATATATATATAGGAGGTCTGTGGCTTCAGTTCCTTGCTTGGTCCTCCTGTGTTCACATGCTTCTAAGACTGCTGCTGCTTCTGGTTCCTGATCCTGGCCTCGTCTGACTACCCCGTTGGTTCCTGATCCTGGCTTCGTCTGACTACCCTTCTGGTTCCTGATCCTGGCCTCGTCTGACTACCCCGTTGGTTCCTGATCCTGGCTTCGTCTGACTACCCTGCTGGTTCCTGATCCAGGCTTCGTCTGACTACCCTTCTAGTTCCTGACCCCTGTCTACGCAAGACCCTGCTTCGGTTTAGCCATCCGCTTGGACTTTTGCTTACAGCTTGATTTGCAATAAAGCCTTCCTATTTCCACTTATCTCTTGTTGTACGTCTGGTTCATGGTTCCATGACACCGGGAAAAAGAGCAAACCTGCCTAGTAAAAAGGAGTGCTTGCGAAGTAAAGCTGCGATTACTAATAAAGATCCAGAAAGCTCAAAAGTGATCTTTATAGCGCCGCAGCGATTTTATGGTGTTTTTGCAGTGATCAGAAAAAAAAAATTCTGCCACTGCGTTGGGGCGGACTGAACGCAAGTGTGCGCACAAGATCAGGCCTGATCGGGCGAACACTGCGTTTTTTGTAGAGCCTAAGGTGACCCTAATGTACTGATATAGATCTGAATGCGATCAGTCTTGATCACTTACAGATACTATATAGTACTAGTGCTGATTAGCGACTGCGGTGCGGTGGGCGCTAACTACCTAACAAGTAGCTAAGTAACTAGAGGTGATGAGGGACCCTTACAGGGGGGTGATCAATGAAAGGGGGGTGAACAGGGAGTCTATATGGGGTGATCAGGGGTTAATAAGGGGTTAATAAGTGATGGGGGGGATGTAATGTGTGTGTAGTGGTGCTTGGTGCTACTTACAGAGCTGCCTGTGTCCTCTGGTGGTCGATCCAAGCAAAAGGGACCAGAGGAGCAGGTAGCAGGCATATCAGACGCTATTTACAAAATATCTATTTCATTGGTTATTTTAAAAATCTACAGCCTGCCAGCCAATGATCGCCGCCGGCAGGCTGTAGTTCAACTTGCACACTGTGCGGTCCTTATGATCGCGAGTTCACAGGAAATCTCGGGTCTCGCGAGATGACGCCAATAGGCGTCGCTGAGACCTGAGAGCGCTGCCGTCCTGACGCCTATCGGCGTTAGTGTGACGGGAAGTGGTTAAAGACATATTTTTCCTACAGAGCACATGAAAATGAAGATGTTCACCCCAAAATGTATCACCCCGTTTCTCCTGTCTTCAGAAATACCCCCATTGTGGCCCTAATCTTAGGTCTTGACAAACGGCAGGGCCCCAACATAAAGGAGCACCCAGGTGTTTTCAGAACACAAAATTTGCTTGAAAATGGTTCTGGCCCCATTGCGCACTTGTAATGGCGTTGAACTGCAAAAACGATAGAAAACCCCCATAATGGACCCCATTTTGAAAACTAGACCCCCTAAGGTATTCATCTAGGGGTGTAGTGAGCATTTAGACCCCCTAGTTTTTTGTAGAAATTAATGCAAAGCAGGCGGAAAAAAAATATTTTTAATGTATTACACAAAAGTGTCAATTTAAAGACAGATTTTCCATTTCATCCACCATGACGGCCCACATTGAGATTGACCCTTGACCTCTGTAGGGGCAGGAACACATAGAGAGTTTAAGAACCCCCCACCCCTCCATCTCCTCAGTGCTTTCCTGCCCCTACAGGGGCCAACACGTGGAGAGTTCCTCCCTCATGGAGGATGAAATAGCCTTATCTTTCTTACAGGTTCTCCAGCTGGCCTCCCGCGGCAGGGGCTAAAGCTGGCCCCATCCCTTCTAAGAAACGCAAAGTATCCGTTATTTCTTCTTCTGAGGGCGAAGAGGTTGAAGTGGCCTCTGCCTCGTCCAGACAATTTCCTAATGAGGAACCCTTGTCGGACGGAGAGATTCTAGAGGAAGATAAAAGATACTTTTTTTCCGCTAATGAAATGGAGGAGCTGCTCCGAGCAGTCAGGTCCACTATGGGCATTGAAGATACTCCTAAACCCCGTACGGTTCAGGATGAAATGTTTGGGGGCCTTAGAGCTAGGTCTTCTATTGTTTTCCCCATCAATGAAAATATAAAGGAAATGATATTGGAGGAATGGTCAGATCCAGAAAAGAGACTTGGCGTTCCTAAAGAATTTAGGAATAGGCTCTGCTTTGACCCGTCTGAAAGCAAAATATATAACCAGACGCCTAAGGTCGATTTGCAAGTAACCAAGGTAGCAAAAAAGACCTCCCTACCCTTTGAGGATTCCTCTCAGCTAGGCGATCCTATGGATAGAAAGGCAGATGGCCTCCTAAAGAAATCCTGGGAAGCGGCGATGTTTGGGGTAAAAACTAATATTTCCGCTACATCCGTTGCCAGAGCAATGTATATATGGCTTGGAGAACTGGACGAACATCTGAAAAACAGGACTCCAAGAGAAGAGATCAGGGAATCTCTCCCCCTTCTCCGCTCCGCCACGGCATTTTTGGCCGATGCGTCTGCAGAGTCCATCAGATTTTCCGCCAAGGATGCTGCCCTTTCTAATGCTGCCCGTCGGGCTTTATGGATGAAAGCCTGGTCCGGAGACAAGGCATCCAAGGCCAAGCTTTGTTCTATCCCCTTTTCAGGGGAATTTGTCTTCGGCCCCACTCTGGATAAGATCCTAGAGGGAGCAGCAGACAAGAAGAAGGGGTTTCCAGAAGACAAAGAAGCCCTTTCGGCAGTACCAACCCCTGCAGAGATCCTACAGGGGGAAAGGGAAGTCTGGCCGATGGAGTTATCCAAAAGGGGGAAGAGGAAGAGGCTTTATCCTCAATCCCCAGAATAGGCAACCTAAACAGCAATGACGCCAGGGTAGGGGGGCGACTGATGGGTTTTCTATCCTCCTGGAGTCAGGTAACTTCAAATCCCTGGGTGCTAAATATAATCTCCCAGGGTTACAGGATAGAGTTCACATCAGTCCCCCCAAGAAGATACTGCATCACACCTCAGAGCAGATCAGATCTCCCGAAAATCTGGCAGGGCGTCCAGGACCTCTTAGAGCTAGGGGTAATTCGAAGGGTTCCTATCCCAGAGGAAAGGAGAGGATTCTATTCCAGTCTTTTTTTAGTAAAAAAAACAGACTAATCCTTTCGCACGATAATAAACTTAAAACCCCTAAACAGATCTATCTTATACAGGAGGTTCAGGATGGAGACCATCCCATCCACAATCCCTCTGATTACAAAAGGGGCATTCATGTCGTCAATCGACCTAAAGGACGCTTACTACCATGTCCCCATCCATCATCTTTCCCAAAAGTTTCTAAGATTCGCTCTAAGAGGACCAGACAGGTCTATACATCACTTCCAATATGTCGCCCTCCCTTTCGGTATCTCCTCGGCCCCCAGGGTCTTCACAAAGATCGTAGTAGAGATGGTGGCCTGCCTACGTCAGGAAGGAATCACAATTATTCCTTATCTCGGCGACTTTTTAATTCTGGGCAAGACAGAATCCGAGAACCTTCTGGCGACCCAAAGATTCTCGGAACTCTTAAAAGACCTCGGATGGATTATAAATATAAAAAAATCCACCCTAACCCCGTCCATGAGAATAAAGTTCCTGGGTGTGGAATTAGATTCGTCCCGGCTGATGACCTTCCTCCCTCAGGACAAAGCTACCGCATTGACAGAGAAAGTCAGAATATTCCAGAAGGCTCGCAACTGCTCCATCAGAAAGGCCATGAGTCTCCTGGGAAGCCTAACCGCCTGCATTCCCTCGGTGGCATGGTGCCAAAGCCACACAAGAATGATCCAAAATTGGATCCTAACTATTTGGGACGGAAGACCGTTAAGTCTAGACAGGGTCTTTCGGATCCCTCAGTCTGTAAAAACAGACTTGGATTGGTGGAGAGTAAAAAGAAGACTGCTAGGAGGCCTTCAGTGGCGGAACCATCCCGTCGTTCAAGTAATCACGGACGCAAGCCTCGGAGGCTGGGGAGCAAAGATAGGAGATCATCTTCTACAGGGTACCTGGCCTGCCGAGATAAGAGACAGATCCTCCAACTACCGAGAGCTTTACGCAGTCCTGGAAGCATTATTAAAAGGAGAGTGCCTTCTAAAAGGGCGACATCTAAGAATAATGTCAGACAACACTACAACGGTGGCTTATCTGCGTCACCAGGGGGGAACAAGATCACAGCCTCTTGGCGAGATAGCAAAAAGAATTTTCTCCTGGGCAGAAGTAAACACTTTATCTCTGTCCGCCATCCACCTAAGGGGCTGCGAAAACACAGTAGCAGACTTTCTGAGCAGAGAGATAGTAGACCCAGGAGAATGGTCTCTGAACAGGAATATCTTCCAAAAGATCTCGGAAAGATGGGGCTGTCCAGAGGTAGACTTATTCGCCTCCAGGAAAAATGCGCAGGTAAACTGTTTTTGCTCCCTAAACCCAGGAGACAATCCATGGGCAATCGATGCTCTATCAATACAGTGGAATTGGAGACTAGCCTACGCCTTTCCCCCAATACCACTACTACCTCGGGTCGTCCAGAAGCTCCTGGAGGAACCGGCTACTCTCATCCTGATAGCCCCTCTATGGCCAAAGAGAAGTTGGTTCTCCACTCTAAGACAGCTATCGCTGGAGGATCCGTGGGAGATTCCCTTCCAGAGGGACATTCTAGTCCAGGGCCCTCTTCTTCATCCAGACCCAGGCATGTTCAGACTGTCAGCCTGGATCCTGAGAGCGAGACACTAAGAAGCAGAGGACTTTCGGAAAAGGTGATATGTACTCTGAGGGCAAGTAGAAAAAAGGTGACCTCCTCCATCTACCTTAAGATCTGGAAGAAATACTGTTCCTGGTTAGGAGTTGAGCGCCCAGACACCACCTCTCCTCCCATCAACAGAATTTTGGACTTTCTACAGTGCGGCCTTGAGTTAGGCCTTAGACCTAGTACTCTGAAGGTCCAAATTTCTGCCCTCAGCTCCTTCTATGACTGCAGCCTGGCCAACCACAGATGGATCAGGAGGTTCTTCAGAGCGGTTGCAAGGTTGAGACCCTCCCTGAGATCCAGAACTCCGACCTGGGATCTTAACACCGTACTAGAGGGCTTAACAAAACCTCCTTTTGTACCTTCATCGGAGATCTCTTTAAAACATCTTTCCCTTAAGACTGCCTTTCTGATCGCTATCACCTCAGCCAGACGCATTGGGGAGATCCAGGCTTTATCGTGTAGAGAGCCCTACCTCCAAATTAACAAGGATCACATCCGTCTAACTCTCGACCCAGGTTTTCTCCCTAAAGTAGTCTCTCCTTTCCATCTAGAGCAGGAGATCTTCCTACCCTCTATCCCTAGGTCCGAACATTCAGGGTCTAGTGATAGGTTACATCTCCTGGATGTTAGGGACATAGTTATCCGTTACCTGGATTCTACCAGAGATTTCAGGGTGGATGACAATCTTCTTATTCAGTTTTCAGGGAAAAATAAAGGAAAGAAGTTAGCCAGGTCTTCCATAGCTAGATGGATCAAATCCACTATTGAATGCTGCTACAAGATCCAGAACAAACCCAGTCCTGGTAATGTTAAAGCCCATTCTACTAGGGCCACGGCCTCTTCTTGGGCCGAGAAAGGAGGGGTCTCGCTGGACCAGATCTGTAAAGCCGCAACCTGGTCTAGCACTAATACTTTTGTAAGACATTATCGTCTTAATCTTCCGGACGCAAATGAAGCTCTTTTCGGCCGGAAGGTTCTACAGGCGATATCCCCACCCATTTAGTTATCTGATATGTCTCAATGTGGGCCGTCATGGTGGATGAAATGGAAAAACCGCAATTAGACTTACCGGTAATTCCGTTTCCTTGAATCCACCATGACGGCCCATACTATTCCCCTTCCCAAAAAAAAAAAATATATATATATATAAAAAATATATAAAAAATAAAATTAAATTAAGAATTTGTTTGGATTTATATTGCATATACATGCAGGAGTTTAAGGGTATGGATCAATATCCTTTTACTTTTGTTCCACCTTTTCGGGTAATTGTAAAGCACTGAGGAGATGGAGGGGTGGGGGGTTCTTAAACTCTCTGTGTTCCTGCCCCTACAGAGGTCAAGGGTCAATCTCAATGTGGGCCGTCATGGTGGATTCAAGGAAACGGAATTACCGGTAAGTCTAATTGCGGTTTTTTTTCTACAGAGCACATGGAGATGAAGATGTGCGCTGCGAGAGGAGTGGCGCCTTCTACCGCCATAGGGCTATGGGGTCTGGGGATGGAATCGGAGTCCCCGCTATCTGAAGCGGTGTCAGATTCAGAGTGGTCAGAGCAGAGACATTCGGAGGCTGCTCCGCACTGAACAATCTCTGAGCCATTGCTTTTTCTGTACAGCTCAGAAAGAAATTTAAATAACTGACTGTCCCTAATAGACTGGTAATGGACGGCACTGACTGACACCCACCGACTGACTGACTGACACCCACCGACTGACTGACACCCACCCACCAACTGACACCCACCGACTGACTGACTGACACCCACCGACTGACCTGACTGACACCCACCGACTTACTGACACCCACTGACTGACACCCACCGACTGACTGACACCCACCGACTGACCTGACTGACACCCACTGACTGACACCCACCGACTGACTGACACCCACTGACCCCCACCGACTGACCTGACTGACACCCACTGACTCACTGACACCCACTGACTGACTGACACCCACCCACCGACTGACTGACACCCACCGACTGACTGACTGACACCCACCGACTGACTGACTGACTCCTACCAGCTGACTGACTCCCACCGACTGACTCCCACCGACTGACCTGACTGACACCCACTGACTGACACCCACCGACTCACTGACACCCACTGACTGACTCCCACCGATTGACCTGACTGACACCCACTGACTGACACCCACCCACTGACTGACACCCACCGACTGACTGACACCCACCGACTGACTGACACCCACCGACTGACTGACTGACTGACTGACACCCACCGACTGACTGACTCCTACCGACTGACTGACTGACTCCCACCGACTGACTGATACCCACCGACTGACTCCCACCGACTGACCTGACTGACACCCACTGACTGACACCCACTGACTGACACCCACCGACTCACTGACACCCACTGACTGACTGACACCCACCGACTGACACCCACCGACTGACCTGACTGACACCCACCGACTGACTGACTGACACCCACCGACTGACTGACACCCACCCACCGACTGACACCCACCGACTGACTGACTGACACCCACCGACTGACCTGACTGACACCCACCGACTTACTGACACCCACTGACTGACACCCACCGACTGACTGACACCCACCGACTGACCTGACTGACACCCACTGACTGACACCCACCGACTGACTGACACCCACTGACCCCCACCGACTGACCTGACTGACACCCACCGACTCACTGACACCCACTGACTGACTGACACCCACCCACCGACTGACTGACTGACACCCACCGACTGACTGACTAACACCCACCGAACGACTGACTGACTCCTACCGGCTGACTGACTCCCACCGACTGACTCCCACCGACTGACCTGACTGACACCCACTGACTGACACCCACCGACTCACTGACACCCACTGACTGACTGACACCCACCCACCGACCTGACTGACACCCACCGACTGACCTGACTGACACCCACCGACTTACTGACACCCACCGACTGACTGACACCCACCGACTGACTGACACCCACCGACTGACCTGACTGACACCCACTGACTGACACCCACCGACTGACTGACACCCACCGACTGACTCCCACCGACTGACCTGACTGACACCCACTGACTGACACCCACCGACTCACTGACACCCACCGACTGACTCCCACCGATTGACCTGACTGACACCCACCGACTCACTGACACCCACTGACTGACACCCACCGACTGACTGACACCCACCGACTGACTGACTGACTGACACCCACCGACTGACTCCTACCGACTGACTGACTGACTCCCACCGACTGACTGATACCCACCGACTGACTCCCACCGACTGACCTGACTGACACCCACTGACTGACACCCACTGACTGACACCCACCGACTCACTGACACCCACTGACTGACTGACACCCACCGACTGACACCCACCGACTGACCTGACTGACACCCACTGACTTACTGACACCCACTGACTGACACCCACCGACTGACCTGACTGACACCCACTGACTGACACCCACCGACTGACTGACACCCACCGACTGACTGACACCCACCGACTGACTGACACCCACCGACTGACTCCCACCGACTGACCTGACTGACACCCACTGACTGACACCCACCGACTCACTGACACCCACTGACTGACTGACACCCACCGACTGACTGACTGACCCCTATAGCTACCCCTATAGCTACGCCACTGTCCGTAAGGACCTGGTCCTCACCAGTGATGGGAGATAGCAGACTGTAGAGGAGCGGTCTATTTCCCATCATTTGTAGGGACTTCTTCTGCCTCGTTGATCTGGTCATGGAACTGTTTTTTATGATTTAGTTGCTTCCAGTGGCGGATCCAGAGCCTGGTCTCGGGAGGGGCACTTCCAGATTGTTTTGTGGCGGCGGACAGAAAATAATGTGGTGCTTATAGAACAGACTATTTTATTTAACCTACGATATCGTACAGCTCTAACCTTATTTATAAATCAGGGGACATTATACAGGGGTAATATAACTGAGGGGGGCTATCGGGGACATTATACAGGGGTAATATAACTGAGGGGGGCTATCAGGGGACATTATACAGGGGTAATATAACTGAGGGGGCTATCGGGGGACATTATACAGGGATAATATAACTGAGGGGGGCTATCAGGGTACATTATACAGGGGTAATATAACTGAGGGGGGCTATCAGGGGACATTATACAGGGGTAATATAACTGAGGGGGGCTATCAGGGGACATTATACAGGGGTAATATAACTGAGGGGGGCTATCAGGGGACATTATACAGGGGTAATATAACTGAGGGGGGCTATCAGGGGACATTATACCGGGGTAATATAACTGAGGGGGGCTATCAGGGGACATTATACAGGGGTAATATAACTGAGGGGGCTATCGGGGACATTATACAGGGGTAATATAACTGAGGGGGGCTATCAGGGGACATTATACAGGGGTAATATAACTGAGGGGGCTATCGGGGACATTATACAGGGGTAATATAACTATGGGGGCTATCAGGTCACATTATACAGGGGTACTATAACTGAGGGGGGCTATCAGGGTACATTATACAGGGGTAATATAAATTATATTATTAGCCCTGTATAATGTCCTTGATAGCCCTCCTCTGTTCCACTGTATAATGTACTCTGATACCCCTTATTTATATTACCCCCTGTGTGTTATATAACTGAAGGGTATCAGGGTACATCATACAGGCCTACAGGGGGTAATATAACTGAGCTGCAGGGTACATACTTTATACGTGTACTGTTATTTAACTTATAGGATCTGTCTCAGTCTTAGTCAGGCCCAGGGCAGGAGAATTCTTGTACACTATATAGGGAGCAGCAGCGCTGTGCACGCCGCTGCCCTCACCTCACAACTACAGGTGCGCGGGCCAGCACAGTGACGCCGCTTCAATCAGGCGGCTGGCTCTTCTTCCATCCAACTCTAGTGTGCCATGCCGCCCGGACAGGACCGCTCCCTCTCCTCCTGGCTGTGTGCGCCGGCACGCACTGCTCTGTGACTTCGGAGCACTCTGCAGAAATGTCCGGTCCTGTGATATTCATGGTAAAGCGCTTTGCAGAAGCATCTGGTTATGTGGTCTCTGTACTTTCCTTGTATTGATTATACTTACCTGCTCAGTGGCCCCCGCGTCGCTGCAGATCTCTGTATGGCTGCTGCTGCATCCCCATGTCGCTCGGATCAAAACATTTGGTGACGGGGGAGCAGCCAATAGCAGGCGGCGACGGTGACCGGACCCAGTCGCGGCCTGCTATTGCCTGCTGTCCTGGTTGCCAGATATTTTGATCTGAGTGACGGGGAGATGAAGCAGTGGCCATGCAGGGACCCGCAACAATGCGGGTGCCCTAAGCACATATAATTTATACAAGGGGCCCGGGCATTGGCGGGGATATTTTTTATATCAGATAACCCCTTTAACATTATTTGTTTAAAAAACAAATTAGAAATTTCCCATATTCTCAAAAGGATGTTATGGAGCATGGAGGATTCATTCTGCTGAGGTCCTTTTCAGGGACCGGATTTTGCCGACTCACACTGAAGTGACTATTTACCGTACCCCAAAAGAACCTTTTCCATCTATTATGGAGTACGGAGGATTCACACTGCTGAGGTCCATTTCAAGTATATTGTTTATCCAACTCACTGAAGTGTCTATTTACCAATATTTAAATTTACATTTTATCAAATACACACCAAAATGCCGTCTGATGAATGCCTGATGTAAAAAGTGCAGTTTTTTCCTCAAATAAAATAACAAGCAAACCTTGGCTGGTTCTGCAGTAAATACAGAGCGCAGTCACTTGAATGGAGCTTAGCCGCGCCCACGCTAGCTGATACAAGTCGTGACGTCAGTGGGCGGGCGGCCCGGCGGTAAAGAGTGAGAAGGCCGCGGCGCTGCTGCCTTCTCAAACAGCTGATCGGCGGGGGTCCCGGGTGTCGGACCCCCGCCGATCAGAAGCTGATGATCTATCCAGAGGATAGATCATCAGTTAAATGAAAGTGCAGAACCCCTTTAACCATCAAAATTTTCATTATTTTTTTTGGACACACAAAGCATTGTACAATGCAGGGTGTCCCCTTGTAGCAGTACATGCTTCTGCCTAGTAGCAAAGGCCTTCAAGGCTATTGAAAGTATGTGTCTGTTAAATCCAACCTAAGCCCAGATTTATCATTAATAGTTTACAAATTTTGTGAGCTAAAGGTTTCAAAATACGAATTTTTTGCACATTTTTTGTCCTCAATTGCACCAAATATTGCGTCATTTTGCATTTTTACTCAACTGACTCCATTTTTGTAACATGGATGGAAAAGTGGGTGTGGTCAGCTATGTTAATGAGTTTAAAAAGTCGCATTCTCACTCCTGGAGGAGCTTCACTAAACCGAAGTGTTGGGTGTTCGAACAAGCCACATGTATGAAACAACCAAAACTGATGTCAAAGATTCTCCTCATAATAAATTCCAACCACAGTGTGCCATTGTAGACACAAGCACGGCTACAGATTTCCAAAGTATACAGTTATTAATAAAACAAATTGATAACTTTCAACCAAAAAATTGAAGACAATAAGTTGAAATGTTGACACATTTTATTCATCCAAAACATAACATTTATTTAACCACAAATAAAAATAAAGGTTCTCCATAAAATAAAACATGTTTGAAAGGCAGTCAATTTAATGCAAAACAACAAAATCTGTTGCAAACTCTAATTTTTTTATGTACATTTGGGACAATGATTCTTTTTTCTTTTTGCTTTAACACATTGGGATTCCTTGTTTAAGCCGACACACTTCAAATGGTAGCACATTGTGCGTTCCCAGCACTCCACCATTTTTTCTTTTGGTTGATGCAACTTGCAAAGACAGTAACTTGTGAGTGCAATTTTTTTTAAATATATTTTGTGAGGGCAATTTTGTCAACACTTAATGTGGAAACACAGAAATCTCTTGTTGTTCGATACATTTAATCAAATGTGCCCTCATCTGGCTTTGGTCATAAACCAGACAACTCAAATCTAAGCCTTGGGCCAGAGAAACTGCGTTAGCAATGGCAAAAGCTCCACAGTCATTTGCACCTGTTTGTTTTTGGAAGCACAGACATTCAATATCGAGCACTGAATAGTCACCCATAAAAAAATCATCATATATGTCTATCATTTGTTTTTTAAGGTATCAGTCATCGATGTTCTTAGAGAGTCATAGATTTTGACACCAGCTGTAGAGCCATGAGATAAAAGCCAATGGGCGCCAGTATGGTGAATTTGTAAAATGTTATCTGTCTTTACAAATTTGTCAACCTTTCCATTGGAAACCAGCAAAGTGTCACATAGACCATGCACATAAAGGACATTTTTTGGAAATAAGCAACGGATATACATTAATTAGATTATCATCTAACCATTCATTGTTCTCTAACACTGACTTGTCTCGATTTGTAAGCCTAAATCCATGCAATGACCCCCATGTGTCATTTTCCTCTTTGTGGGTAAAGTCCAATGTGCTTCGGAATGAGTCCTCCTCTTCCTTCACCCATACATCTTGTCTTAGAAAATCAGCTTTAGCGCCAACTCTTTGTGAGGCTGGATGCTTCGGTCTTCCATACAGACGTTTTGGTAGTGGCTCAAATATGTTAGATGTGTCTGCTTTTCGTTTTGGTGATTGTATTAAAGGTAAACCACCTTCCTCAGGTATGAGAGCTTTTATTTTTGAAGCCATCTCTTCGAAGTCCTCCTCTACACTATGTAAACTACTTATATCTTTTATCAAAAAAATTGAATCAACAATTTTTTTGACAATTTGATTACAATTTCGAATCATTTTTTGTTCGCAATGACCTTCTACGTGATGTCGGGTCTTCTATTTCTTCCGTGGGGGGCAGGTGCAACACTGGAACATCATAGTGTCCCTCCCATGTGTCTTCCTTTACTATCTTATTCAAACATTGCACATCAATCAAAAAGAGAGGATTTTTTTGTATACGACTGACTCGGTTTACTCCATCCCCACTGATCAATATTCGTAAAAATGCTGCAAATATGTTTGCAGGGAAGCAAGAAATGTCTCCATAATGGAGTAGTACCTCCTAAACTGACCATGTATTTTTTCTGCTTGTGTGTTTCACTATTAACCTTGAAAAGTCCCTTTTCAATGTCTACTATAGAAATATCTGTCTGATCAAGTGTGCTGTTCATTCGGTTCATTATGTGAACTATTATTTCCCTGGGCCTATTTTGTAGAAAGCTGGGAATATTTTCTTAGTATTTTCTGTAATACTGGGAACTTCTGACATTCCTCTCCACATACCTATGCATAAAAAATATATATTTAGTTGTTTATTAATTTATTTATGTACAGAGTATTAATTTAGAATGACCAAAAAAATCTGAAAGTGAATCTACATTCATATTTGTCAATGTGCACCTATTAGCAGTGAAGCTATCTATCAACTTATGTCATCCTATGTTAAATCCAGATATGATAGACTAATAAAAGAGGAGTACTTTGATATATAGGCATACTTGATTAAGGCTACTTTCACACCTGCGTTTAGGTGCGGATCCGTCTGGTATCTGCACAGACGGATCCACACCTATAATGCAAACGCATAGATCCGTTCAGAACGGATCTGTTTGCATTACCATGAACAAAAATATATATATACAGTACAGACCAAAAGTTTGGACACATCTTCTCATTCAAAGAGTTTTCTTTATTTTCATGACTATGACAATTGTAGATTCACACTGAAGGCATCAAAACTATGAATTATCACATGTGGAATTATATACATAACAAACAAGTGTGAAACAACTGAAAATATGTCATATTCTAGGTTCTTCGAAGTAGCCACCTTTTGCTTTGATTACTGCTTTGCACACTCTTGGCATTCTCTTGATGAGCTTCAAGAGGTAGTCATCCTGAAATGGTCTTCCAACAGTCTTGAAGGAGTTCCCAGAGATGCTTAGCACTTGTTGGCCCTTTTGCCTTCACTCTGCGGTCCAGCTCACCCCAAACCATCTCGATTGGGTTCAGGTCCGGTGACTGTGGAGGCCAGGTCATCTGGCGCAGCACCCCATCACTCTCCTTCATGGTCAAATAGCCCTTACACAGCCTGGAGGTGTGTTTGGGGTCATTGTCCTGTTGAAAAATAAATGATGGTCCAACTAAACGCAAACCGGATGGAATAGCATGCCGCTGCAAGATGCTGTGGTAGCCATGCTGGTTCAGTATGCCTTCAATTTTGAATAAATCCCCAACAGTGTCACCAGCAAAGCACCCCCACACCATCACACCTCCTCCTCCATGCTTCACGGTGGGAACCAGGCATGTAGAGTCCATCCGTTCACCTTTTCTGCGTCGCACAAAGACACGGTGGTTGGAACCAAAGATCTCAAATTTGGACTCATCAGACCAAAGCACAGATTTCCACTGGTCTAATGTCCATTCCTTGTGTTCTTTAGCCCAAACAAGTCTCGTCTGCTTGTTGCCTGTCCTTAGCAGTGGTTTCCTAGCAGATCTTCTACCATGAAGGCCTGATTCACACAGTCTCCTCTTAACAGTTGTTCTAGAGATGTGTCTGCTGCTAGACCTCTGGGTGGCATTGACCTGGTCTCTGAATCTGAGCTGCTGTTAACCTGCGATTTCTGAGGCTGGTGACTCGGATGAACATATCCTCCGCAGCAGAGGTGACTCTTGGTCTTCCTTTCCTGGGGCGGTCCGCTTGTGAGCCAGTTTCTTTGTAGCGCTTGATGGTTTTTGTGACTGCACTTGGGGACACTTTCAAAGTTTTCCCAATTTTTCGAACTGACTGACCTTCATTTCTTAAAGTAATGATGGCCACTCGTTTTTCTTTACTTAGCTGCTTTCTTCTTGCCATAATACAAATTCTAACAGTCTATTCAGTAGGACTATCAGCTGTGTATCCACCTGACTTCTCCACAACGCAACTGATGGTCCCAACCCCATTTATAAGGCAAGAAATCCCACTTATTACACCTGACAGGGCACACCTGTGAAGTGAAAACCATTTCAGGTGACTACCTCTTGAAGCTCATCAAGAGAATGCCAAGAGTGTGCAAAGCAGTAATCAAAGCAAAAGGTGGCTACTTTGAAGAACCTAGAATATGACATATTTTCAGTTGTTTCACACTTTTTTGTTATGTATATAATTCCACATGTGTTAATTCATAGTTTTGATGCCTTCAGTGTGAATCTACAATTGTCATAGTCATGAAAATAAAGAAAACTCTTTGAATGAGAAGGTGTGTCCAAACTTTTGGTCTGTACTGTATATACTGTATATATATATATATATATATATATATATATATATATATATATATATAGTTGAGGGAATTCAGGGCAGCACACCTGGTAACAAGTAGTTGGGTGCCAGCGTTATTGCACTTTACCAAAGTGTAGATCCAAGATGAAATACACCGCAGCACACCCAGTTAGTGAAAAACAGTGGGATCCTTTATTCACCCATGCAACGTTTCGGTCCGCTTGTTCATGATAATGCAAACGGATCCGTTTTGACTTACATTGAAAGTCAATGGGAGGCGGATCCGTTTAATTGCACCATATTGTGTCAGTAAAAACGGATCCGTCCCCATTGACTTACATTGTAAGTCAGGACGGATCCGTTTGGCTCAGTTTCGTCAGACGGACATCAAATTGCTGCAGCGTTTTGGTGTCCTCCTCCAGAGCGGAATGGAGACTGATCGGAGACAACCTGATGCACTCTGAGCGGATCCTTATCCATTCAGAATGTATTGGGGCTGAACGGATTCGTTTTGAGCCGCTTGTAAGAGCCTTGAAACGGATCTCACAGGCGGACCCAGAAACGGCAGTGTGAAAGTAGCCTAAGTCTTGAATTTTTGATTAAGAAGAAGAGTTAACCCTGACAGGACTACTCGGAGGAGTCCTGCTTACCCCTGCCACACAGAGTTATTTGAAACTCGCCCAATATTAGTGTATAAACACAGAAGAGTGTGAATCACTATGTGAGGGCAAGGTAATTGGGACTCTACATTTCTATCCAAGGACTGCTGTCAGGATTTACTTTAATGTAAAATCCAAAATCATACTTCAATTCATATATTCCTATATCTCGCACAGCTCAGCTTCTTTCTCTGTACCACATGCTAATGTCAGGGGAGAAAACACAGCTCGTTGGATCACTTAAAGCACCGACAAAATGTTTTGATACCAATTGACGAAAACTATCAAAAATACATTAAAAATAGAATCTTACTTTTGGTATGTGTTGGGGAAGAAACTGCAATGGAGGACAGTAATCATTTCACTTAGTGAACAGCTTTTATATCCATCCAAGTGATTGTATTTTAGAATTTCATCTTGTCTCTCGATGCCATTATTTGTATGAATCCCAACATGTAAAAGTCCATGGCGGTAAGCACGGCCCCACTTCTGTAGGATAATTATAAAATATACATTTATTTAAAAAAATAATTATATAATATATATAAATAACATTTAAACTGTATAGGAAAAATTGCCACTAGGCTGTGCCTTTTTGTTTTTCTTTGTACCGATATGATCTTTGAAAAATCCCTTGCCATTTGGTTAAAGTATTTACCATCATATTAAAATGAAGAAGCAAATACATAAAGTGCCATAACAGGAAAAAGTACTTATGTAGGTACTCATTGGGGCAGTGCTATAAATGAAGGGTATGGTTTCAATAAGATTCATTCATGCTAGCAATTTATTTCTACTATGTTCAACGCTATTTTTTTGTGACCCATCACTGACTTTTTAAACATGTGCTTGGTGTATATGTATTTTTAATCATTTTATTTCATTATTATATTGTAAACCAAGTTTAGCGTTTAGTAGAGATCCTCATAACCCCTGTTTGATTCCCCTCGATATATTTTTATTTTATTTTATATCCTTGCCCTTCACCAAGATGGCGCTGGGAACATCTAGCGCACTACCCAGCTGTATATCAGGGAGCAGGCGAACTTCCGTATTCCTGCCTCCGTTGTATAATTAGGAGGTTGGTGCTACTGGGGCTTTCTGTTCTGCCGTCACATGACTTGACCGGGCAGTCACGTGATTGTGACGTAATCTTCTGAGCAGCGCAACGATTGTTGATCTCGGATACAGAGCGACTCCCAGGATCATCCCTTTCACCTGGGACTAATTACAATTAATATGAGATAGGGATATGGGGTTAGACATGCCCCCAAGAGGAAGCGAGACCGAACGTGCGTCAGGGTGGTCGATCACTTCAGGTCCTGGTTAGTATTTGACCTCTATCCTACATTGATATACCCTTATGTATCGCCTTTGTGTGTCTGGGCTTATTTAAGTAAATGTTTTCAGGATTAGTCCTGCCAGTCTTCCATCCTTCTGTTTTTCTTCCCTCAGCTAAGCGATTTATTGACACTAGGCTTGGCCATCTTTTAGGGTGAATATACTGTTAAGGCCATATTCACACGTCCGCAAAACACTGACATCGGCAATGTGTGATCCCCAATTTGCGGACCGCACATTGCCGACACTGTGCGCAGTTGTGGACAAGAATAGGACATGTTCTATTTTTTTTCGGGAACGGAATTGCGGACCCGGAAGTGCGGGTCCGCAGTTCCGTGTCCGGGCTGCACATCTTGCGGCCCCATAGAAATATATGGGTCCGCAATTTCGTACTGCAAAGTGCGGAACAGAATTTCGGACATGTGAATGGACCCTTAAAGAAGTAGTCTGTGGATGAAGCATTATCGTCAAGTTTGGCGAGTGTAATATTTTTGAATATTTACATCCATACCACAGTCATTATATCTGATCATGCTACTTGTATGGGAGTCTTTTGCATTTGAATGAACTTTATGTATTTTCTGCTACATTTTAATTCTGCTGTGTGCATTTGTACAAATAAAACGTCATTACATTAGACGGGTGCTTTTCCTGATTTTTTGCATTGTATTACAGATATTCAGTTATTTTCAATTTGATTGTATAGGGTGTTCTAAAGTTTTTAACGGACACACATAGCAATATTTAATATTGTGGTTAAGACTATTCTCGTAACACGTGTTGGGGTCTAGTTATAGGGCTCATGCCAAAAAAAGTATTTTCTTTCAAAGTCTGTTCAGTTTCTTTTGTTGTCCATTAATTTCAATAGGGACGCCACAAAAAGGGAAATGACTTTTAGTGCATTCTGTGCTCGTATGTCCATTAAGCCAAAAAATTTTAATATCCTATTCTTTTTTGATTGACAGACAAAAACAGGCATTGTTACAATCAATCCGCCAAAAAACAGACATCAGGATTTTGTTATTTCTTTTTTTTTGGGGGGGGAGGCAAATCCATCATTTATTGAATGGAAAATACATACGGTTGTGTACATGAGCCCATACTTGACATTTTTCCGTAAAAGCTATACAAGAGGGAATAGACTTGATAGAAAGGGCCAGTGACTAGTATGAAATCTTCATCATATTTAAAGCGGTTATCCAATCAATAGTGCAAAACATACATCATATCGTAAGTGATAAGCTATATAAAAGTAACCCTAACCCAGCTCTGTACCTCTCATGGATATTGAGATCCATCCATCCATTCATGCACTCTAATGATTCAATCACAAAAGTATTTATATCCAAGTGCTGGTTTCAAAAATTGAAAATATTTTACTTGGAACAACCCCCTAAACCATAATCATTAAATTCATAATGTTATTAAATTGTATAATGATATTAACATTAAGATCAAGTGGCAACATATAAAGACAAATACATTTTTATTACCGTTATTTCAGGCAACCATTAGTTTGATAACCACTGCTTTAATGCCTCATTTTCCTTCCAAATTGTTGAATTTTTTAATTTTTGGAGGGCAATATTAGGATCCTCTATGCTGCCGGCATTTGCAATATCACGCAGCATCTTTAAAACTTGGTTCCGACAATGTCTTACATTGTGATTCTTCTTTGAGAGCCGCTCCATCCAAGCCTTTTCTCTATGAAAATCACAAAGTAAAATCTTGGAATCAAAAATATAAAAATTATTATTTGGAATGAAATTGAAGATAATTGCATAATAATCAAGCACTAAACAATAAATGCAAGCAACAATGTGATTAACTGTACTAGAGCCAGGTCAGAGCTTACGGTCTGCAGACCATAGTGAGTTAAATATATATATTTTTTCCATTGGTGGAGGCATTTCAAGAGAGACCATGTTGGAGGGCATTAAGGAGTCAATGAGGGGGAGTAACAATGAGGAACAGCGCTGGGGCTGGGGGGGGGCATAAGGCACTTGTTAGTTAAATGTAGTCTTGAAACAGAAAATGGACAGGAGACAGGCACTCGCCATCCGATTTACTACTGACAATCCAAAATTGTACATGTTATTCTCATATAAATTCACAGTCAAAAATTTGTTAATTAATAGTAATCATAATAAAATAAACAAAAAATTAAAAATGACTATATATTTTAACAATATAAAATGGATAATGTAAAAAATTCACAAGTGACTATATTGGTATACACAACTATAAAACGGCAACATATTGCTACCTAGAAGCTCGCTTAAAAGGACATTACCTGTTTTGCGAGCCTATATATTCTTTCAACTGTAGGTACTTTATCTAAATAGGTATACGATACATGGTACAGTTTAGGGTATGCAATAGAGTCACTTGTGAATTTTTTCATTCGACATTTTATATTGTCCATATTGTTACTTTGTTGTTTGGATTATTATGATTACAATTTTTTTTTACTAATTTATGATTTTTTGAATTTATATGAGAATAAAATTTTCAATTTATGATTGTCTGGAGTAAATTAGATGGTGAGTGCCTGTCTCCTGTCCATTTTCTGTTTAAATAGTCAATTAGTGACTGGGTGAGTCACTCCAGACAGTGCACCAACTCATAGTGATAGGTTAAGTGAGCCGCTATATACAGTACAGACCAAAAGTTTGGACGCACCTTCTCATTCAAAGAGTTTTCTTTATTTTCATGACTATGAAAATTGTAGATTCACACTGAAGGCATCAAAACTATGAATTATCACATGTGGAATTATATACATAACAAAAAAGTGTGAAACAACTGAAAATATGTCATATTCTAGGTTCTTCAAAGTACCCACCTTTTGCTTTGATTACTGCTTTGCACACTCTTGGCATTCTCTTGATGAGCTTCCAGAGGTAGTCACCTGAAATGGTTTTCACTTCACAGGTGTGCCCTGTCAGGTTTAATAAGTGGGATTTCTTGCCTTATAAATGGGGTTGGGACCATCAGTTGCGTTGAGGAGAAGTCAGGTGGATACACAGCTGATAGTCCTACTGAATAGACTGTTAGAATTTGTATTATGGCAAGAAAAAAGCAGCTAAGTAAAGAAAAACGAGTGGCCATCATTACTTTAAGAAATGAAGGTCAGTCAGTCAGCCGAAAAATTGGGAAAACTTTGAAAGTAAGGGCTATTTGACCATGAAGGAGAGTGATGGGGTGCTGCGCCAGATGACCTGGCCTCCACAGTCACCGGACCTGAACCCAATCGAGATGGTTTGGGGGTGAGCTGGACCGAAGAGTGAAGGCAAAAGGGCCAACAAGTGCTAAGCATCTCTGGGAACTCCTTCAAGACTGTTGGAAGACCATTTTAGGTGACTACCTCTTGAAGCTCATCAAGAGAATGCCAAGAGTGTGCAAAGCAGTAATCAAAGCCAAAGGTGGCTACTTTGAAGAACCTAGAATATGACATATTTTCAGTTGTTTAACACTTTTTTGTTATGTATATAATTCCACATGTGTTAATTCATAGTTTTGATGCCTTCAGTGTGAATCTACAATTGTCATAGTCATGAAAATAAAGAAAACTCTTTGAATGAGAAGGTGCGTCCAAACTTTTGGTCTGTACTGTATCTATAATTTTTGACTGTACTCTTGCATTGCTTTTTATCTATGAAGGAAATGTTACCCATTGTTATACTTGAATATAACATTGCTAACTTGTTTAGATCAAAATCCACATGGATTTAACGCACAAATATGCAAGTCTTAAATACAAAATAAGGTGTGGGTCAGAAACAAATAGGACACTGTGATGTTGTGATAGATCACTGTGACCTTTCCCCTTTTTCTCCTGATGCATGATGGGGGAGGAGGAGCTGTACCAGGAAGTCAGACAGTGTGTGTGAGGGGAACTGGAAGCAGACACATGAGGCTGAGAAGGGATTACATCTGATAAGGACAGAAGCTGTTGGAATAAGACTCCTCCATGTAAGAATGCCATAATGTTCTGAGTAATAAACCTTGCTCTGGTTAAGTAGTACATCGGCCTGTGTGCGTAACTTGCTGGGCAGATACCGGCAGCATTGCCAGCAGCACCTGAGAGACACAGAGTGTCCAGGGGACATAACAGTGGCGGCGAGGATTGTGGATTTTAGCACACATGGCCTTCATAGGGTTTATTCAACCATTTGATCCTGCAGCTGAGTCATGGACCTCCTGGGTGGAGAGGCTGGAACAGTATATGGAAGCGAATAATGTGACTGTTGAAAAGAGAAGTGCAGTTTTTCTCACTGCATTGGGTCAAGCTGCATATGGAACCCTCAGAGACCTTGTTTCTCCAGACAAGCCGGCCTCTAAGTCCCTGCCTGAGTTAATTCAGACGCTACATACACACTACAACCCGAAGCCGTTGGAAATCGCGGAGCGGTTTAAATTCTACGGTAGAAGGCAGCAGGCCGGGGAGGATATAAAGACATATATCATTGCTTTACGTAAACTGGCTGCCACTTGTCAGTTTGGAGACTACCTACAGACGGCTCTCCGTGACATGTTCGTCATGGGACTCTGCGACCCAGCCATACAGAAACGTTTACTCACAGAACCCGACTTGACTCTGACGAAAGCCACTGACCTTGCTACGGTCATGGAGTTGGCAACACGGGACGCCACCCTACTGAAGGCACCACCTACAACTCCTGCAAGCCAGGGTGAGGAAATATTCCGCACTGCTATCACTCAACGCTCGAGACGCCCGTCCCCTGCCACTCAGCTTAAACCTCGCCACCCTAATTCTTCTGTCTCTGGGACCCCGACTTGCTACCGTTGTGGTAACACTACTCACAGTGCGCCTGCTTGCAAGTTCAAGGATGTCGTTTGTTTTCGCTGTGGGAAGACTGGTCATATTGGGCGCGTTTGCCGCAGCTCTCGCTCCCCGAACACTACCACTAAAGATAGACGTAAACAGACATTCCGTGTGGATATGGACAATAACGGTTTTAGCTCTGATGAGGAGACATGTGTCCAGCATGTTGGACTGTTTCGAGTAGCTGGGAGTACTCCGGCGATTAAAGTGGATGTCACACTCAATGGCTGTCCTGTCTCCATGGATGTTGATACAGGGGCAGCTGTGTCTGTCATTTCATGGACTGATTTAAAGGCATCGGGTCTGTCCCTGCCGCTAAAACCTACAAAGCTCACGCTACAAACCTACAGCAAGGAACTACTACAGCCCTTGGGTTATGTAAAGCCCCTTGTTACATTAGGCAACCACAGTCAAAGTCTACGCCTTTATGTTGTAAGGAATGGAGGTCCTCCGCTGTATGGAAGGGACTGGATCAAAGCCCTGGGCATGCCTCCTTTTACCATTGGCCAATGTACATTGCTTTCTAAAGTAGACCATTGGGTGGAATCCCTGAAGTCACGTTTTAAAGAGGTTTTTGAGGACTCTTTGGGCACCGTAAAAGGAAAGATGGCCCACCTCCTCTTGAAGCCTGGTGCTACACCTTGTTTTTGTAAGGCAAGATCAGTACCTTTTGCCTTGCGGAAAAAAGTGGAAGCAGAGCTGGACCACCTATTGGCTGAAAAGATCATAACGAAAGTGGATAGAAGTGAATGGGCATCACCAATTGTGCCTGTCAAGAAAAAGAATGGAGACATTAGGATTTGTGGGGATTTCAGGGTAGCTCTGAACAACCAACTTCTTGTGGATCAATACCCATTGCCTCGACTTGAAGATTTATTTGGCTCACTGGCTGGGGGGCAAAAGTTTACAAAAATAGACTTAAAGCAAGCTTACCTGCAACTGCAAGTACACCCAGATTCACGCCATCTGTTGACCATTAACACTCATAAAGGATTATTCCAGTATAACCGCATGGTTTTTGGCATAGCCCCAGCTCCATCCATCTGGCAGCGGATCATGGATGAGGTACTGGCAGGAATACCTTTCACCCAATGTCTACTGGATGACATGCTCATCACTGGTCCCACTGATGAAGAACACAGAAAGAATGTTGAAGCTGTGCTAGGGAGACTCCAAAAGTATGGTTTACGTGTCAATCTGTCAAAATGCGAATTTCTCAAGTCTCAACTGGAGTTTTGTGCCCACACGGTGGACCGTCATGGGTTACACACTACTGAAGAAAAGGTTAAAGCCCTTACCCATGCCCCTACCCCCCGGAATGTCACCCAGCTCAGGTCCTACCTTGGCCTCCTAAATTACTACCACCGTTTCTTGCCGAACCTAGCGCACCAGCTCTACCCATTACATCGCTTACTGGATGCAAGAGCTAAATGGATATGGACAGACAAATGTGAAGAAGCTTTTCGGCTTTCTAAAGAACTCATTCTGTCTTCTTGAGTTCTGGTCCACTATGATTTAAAGAAACCCGTCATCCTGGCTTGTGATGCCTCGCCTTATGGACTGGGTGCAGTGCTTTCCCATGTCATGCCGGATGGCACGGAGCGCCCCATTTCTTTTGCCTCCAGGTCTTTGACCTCAGCAGAACAAAACTACTCCCAGATTGACAAGGAAGCTTTGGCCATTGTATGGGCCACAAAAAAATTTCACGCGTACGTCTATGGTCGGGAGTTCACACTTATCACTGACCACAAACCTCTGTTGTCAATACTGAACCCTCAGAAAGGAATTTCTACAACAACCGCATCTCGCTTACAAAGGTACGCTTTATTTTTAGGAGCTTATGCTTATTCGATCAGATACCGCTCCCATGATACCCATGGCAATGCAGATGCATTTTCCAGATTGCCACTAAGAGATGACCACCCACTAAGAGAGGTACGTGTAGTGGAAGTACACAGGCCACAATCTTGCATGTCCACCTCCCTGATTGCCAGACATACAGCCACAGATCCTTTCCTGTCTCAGATATTCTCTTATGTTCAGACTGGATGGCCAGGGAGTGTTTCAGGTGACTTTCGTCCGTACTTTGCCAGAAAATGTGAGCTTGTGACTAATGCTGGTTGCCTACAATGGGGCAATAGAGTGATTGTACCCCAGTACTTGCAATCAACCATGCTAAGGATACTGCATGAAGGCCATCCTGGTGTGGTGCGCATGAAGCAGCGGGCCCGGAGCTATGTTTGGTGGCCACTAATGGATACAGCAATTGAAGATTATGTTGCTCAATGTCCTGGGTGCTGTCAAGCCCAGCGACCCCAAAAGAGAGGAACCCTGCAACCTTGGCCATGGCCAACAGAACCGTGGTCCAGACTCCATCTTGATTTTGCTGGCCCCATCCAGGGTAAAATGTATTTGATCGTGGTAGATGCACATTCAAAATGGCCGGAGGTTTTTCAAATGCCTTCTATTACCTCAGCTGCTACCATTCTAGTCTTAAGGAAGCTCTTTGCTCAATTTGGCTTGCCTACAGCCATAGTCTCCGACAATGGAACTCAATTTACATCGCATGAGTTTCAATCCTTCCTTAGTGGTTTGGGTGTCCAACACTACAAAACAGCTCCTTATCATCCAGCTTCAAATGGGCTGGCAGAACGATTTGTGCAGTCATTTAAGAAGCACTTACTGTCCACTCTGGACCAGGTTGGACTGTCAGAAGAGAAGCTGCTGGAATTCTTGATCATGTACCGTAACACGAAACACGCTACTACTGGGCTGTCACCGGCTTTTCTTATGTTTGGCAGGCATCTCCGCACCAAACTTGATTTAGTTCGTCCGCAGGAGCAGTCACCAACACCTCCTCCGCCGGGCCGTCTGGGATTCCGTGCCGGTGATCTTGTATGGTCTCAGAATTACAGAGCTTTGCCTCCTTGGCTTCCTGGCGTTATTGATGGAACTCTTGGCAGAAGAATGTACCTTGTCCGCCTGGAGGAAGGCATTTGTGTTCGGCGACACCTTTCACAATTGAGGAAACGCATTTGCCGGCCACTAGTGACGAAAACCGACCCTTCTTTCTGACCACCCACCAGAGTCTACTCTGAACTCTGCTGGTGACATATGGCATGGTGTCTGGCATGATCCCACAAGTTTACACCTAAACCCTGAACCGGTTGGTGACCATATTCCTGAGGAGCCCGGACATGTGCCTGAAGTTACAGAGACTGATTTGTCTGTGGGATGCCCACTGACATCTCCAGTACCTTCGACTGACTTTATTCCTCCCGGTGCTGTACCTCTGCGTAGGTCTACCCGTCAAAGACGTCAAACGCCTCGCTGGCAAAGTGCTGAAATCTTACGGGACACATTGGAGGTCAGGGAACAGAGACAAAGGGCTCATGAAGTGCTGCGGAAATCACAGAACTGAATTGGAGATACTACTTGCTGAACTGATCTCGCTTGCCTTGTTATGTTATGTGTTCAACATTTTGTTCTCTTGTTATGTTTTTTTTTTTTTGTTTTTTTTTTGGGGAGGAAAGGAGGTGTGATGTTGTGATAGATCACTGTGACCTTTACCCTTTTTCTCCTGATGCATGATGGGGGGGGAGGAGCTGTACCAGGAAGTCAGACAGTGTGTGTGAGGGGAACTGGAAGCAGACACATGAGGCTGAGAAGGGATTACATCTGATAAGGACAGAAGCTGTTGGAATAAGACTCCTCCATGTAAGAATGCCATAATGTTCTGAGTAATAAACCTTGCTCTGGTTAAGTAGTACATCGGCCTGTGTGCGTAACTTGTTGAGCAGATACTGGCAGCATTGCCAGCAGCACCTGAGAGACACAGAGTGTCCAGGGGACATAACAGACACATAAAGGAGAGATGCTGCTCCTCAACCTTTTTCATTCGATGCATGTAAATGCACCTTTAAATAAAGCTAAAACATATTTTTTTATTAAGTCCTAACATTTTTAAATTCAAAATTGTAGCCCATATTAACTGTGGGTTCTGGTGTTTTATACATGGAATAGAAGAACTGATCATCCAAATTATATATTTATACTTTCACTTGAATACTTCATATTTATATTTACATACCAGGAAAAAGGTGTGTGATAGCATTGATCTCTTCCAGGCAAAAATCGACCAGAAAGCAAACAGGGTTCCATGTCTTATTCCACGACTTAAAAAATACTAAATGCTTCTTCAATACTTTCGGCATTTTCAAATTGGGTGACGAAGGCACCTACTACCACATAGCATACATTAGTCCGAACACATAGGAAAAAAAGGGGCAAAGCATAGCGAGTTGTTCTATATGTAGCATCAAACAATGTCATTTGATGGCCATAAAGCTGCAGCAATCGTTTCTGCCACTCGGTTTGATAACAGAACAAAAATGTCTGTTTATCCTCATCGGTGGCTGTACTAGGCTGACAATGAATGTTAAGGGCACTATTCTCTTTTTGCCATTCATGTACGATATGCAGCAAATTGCATTGATCTATGGAAGAATTCTGTGTTAGTGACTTAGATTTTGCCATAATGTTACACATGTCCTTCCTTGTAGGATAAAATCACCTCGGATTTTCTGCAGGTGCTTCAGAGCCCGCCAAAAGTTCAGTAGAGACATATGTAGTTATGTGCCGCCTCATCTCACAAATTGTGCAAACTCATAATCTTTTCTTTGACTCTTGCGTCTACCTTTTCACGTAAGTTGGCAACCTGAAAATAAAAATAACTTGATTGAGTATCATAGATTCCAATTAATTTTAAGGAACTCGTTATGACTAATCCAAATTAAATTCACAACTCCAGTGTGAAATCCATTAACCTGATCCGCTTTTTTGTTTCATGAGGAATAATTGCACATTCCATTTCATATCATTTGATATTTATTAACATCAGTTAGAAGTGTAAAATACAATTTTTCAACAATAATTGAGGCCTGCAATTTTTTTTCCTTAAAGGATTATACACCTAAGTGATGCCAACAAATGCTTTAGCTGTAGCCAAATCGGGTAGGGTATTTGCATGTCAATATGCATATCCATATAAACATGATTATCTCTACATGGCAACATCGGATTGTAGCCACAAAACCATGTTTTTAGTACCAAGAATGGATCCATAAAATCAATTTTTGTCTTGAGAAATTTTGCTCTCTATCTGTCCGCTGTCTACCGTAAACTTGGAATTCAATTGCCATTGTGTATAACTGTGACTTTATTAATAAAATGTCAGTATAATTATTATTTATCAATATGAAATCTATATAATTCAAGAGGGTTTAACTCATTAACATTGCAATTGTTTGGTTATGGAAATTGAATAATGTGCTTTAAACACTGTAGTCACAGAAAAATTGATAAGAAGCAAACTTATCCTTTAAAGTAATATACTTTATAGTTGTTAATTTTACGCATCTTTGAAGTTAATTTTAGTTCAGTACCACAGGTGTGTGGCTTCTCTTTCATTGACAGTGCTGTACATGTACATGGAGGTCTTTTAAAATCGAGCACACACGTGTGTGCCATAGTTGTTGGGTCTCTGCTGTTTCCAACAGTAATTAAGCAGATCGCAGTGATTTATTCCTTAAGATGCTGTAGTCAAGCTCAACCATGTCATCTAATTGGAGAAAAACCTGCAAGCAAATGCTTCTGCGTTAAGAATGGCTGGCCCGTGATGCGATTGTGGGAGCCAGTCGTTTACTCTAATACATTAATGGGCTAATTAAATATACTTAGATATGCCAATATGAAGTGTATTTCAAACACAGATGGTAGCGCAATGGTCAATTACAACGCCATTTGTGACTTTTCCCCACTCAAGCCAGGTTGAAAATATTATAACCGTGTGTTGGGCACCACATTCTAATTGTAAGATAACTAGAAAGCTGTCTTATATTTATAACTGGAGCTGGATGCGCCGAAATTATGGAGTGGTCTGCACCTCTTCATAAATACGGTGGATCCTCAGCCAGTACAGGGGCTTTATTAAGGGGAATAACTGATCCCCTAAGTCTCTCAGAAGAGATCTAGCGTATTACAGCTGCAGTTCCTATGTTGGCCAGCATGTGGCAGACCAACCGATAAAAACCATCATTTGAGCTTTTACTGTATATCTATTGATATACAGTATAAGCTATAATGAAATTAAACTACTTTATATTGAAGCCTGCAAGAGGGACCACTAAAAGGTAAAACATTTTTGTCACTGACAGGGAGTGTTCCACAGGATTGGCACATAGCAAATGTTGTGCCAACATTCAAAAAGGGTCCAAAAACAGAGCCCGGAAACTATAGGCCGGTAAGTGTAACATCCGTCGTGGGTAAACAGTTTGAAGGTTTTCTAAGAGATGCTATTGTTATGGAAAAATTATTGTTCGCCGTATAGTCGCCATCTATCCTATGGAGATGCGCAGATTCCTTCTCACACAAGCTTTCGCACGATGGTCTGGTCATCCCGATCTGTAGCTGATTTGTTCGCGGCCTGGTATTACTGCAGGATACCAGTGTCATGGTGCCGGCTGAGGCGGGAGGCATGAGGACCGTCGAAAGAAGGCTGCTACGGGGGAGAAACAGAACTGGCTCGTACATCCACAATGCTATGCTTTGATCTAACTCGCTTCTCAGCGCTATAATAAACTGTACAGCCCCCCATACTGCATGCTGTACAAGAGGCATTAGTGTACATTTTGATCAAAAGGCATGAGCCCACTCACCACGCCAAGGTCGCCTCTTTGAGTGTTTTTGTGGTGCTGTGCTGGTGAGACCCAGTGCCATGGGTAGCATTGTCATACAGTAGAGGTGCTGTTTGACTCCTGGGTCCCGCCGCCTACTAGGGCAGTGCCGCTTTGTCACCGCATGGTCGCTCTGCCTTTTTGTCAGAGTAGGTCCCACTCAAAGAGGCGACCTTGGCGTGGTGAGTGGGCTTATGCCTTTTGATCAAAATGTACACTAATGCCTCTTGTACAGCATGCAGTATGGGGGGCTGTGCACTTTAATATAGCGCTGAGAAGCGAGTTAGATCAAAGCATAGCATTGTGGATGTGCGAGCCAGTTCTGTTCTTCTCCTCCAGATAACCGTCGAAAGAAGGTTTCTTCATCCACGAGGATAAGCGCGGCAGCGGAAAAAGCGCGAATAGGTGTGCGAACGCGCAAAGTTCACATCTTCGCCAGTCAATCACTTCATACCATAACCTGTCTCCCCATTGGTTATGATTGTAAGACCGCGCTTAAACAATATCTTGATGGGGGATGCTCGGCCTAGGTTCGGGTGCCCGGAATACAGCCTGTTAGGGTTCTCCCAGTTCTCCTGAATTATCTTATATATGGAAAGAACCTAGGCCGAGCATCCCCCATCAAGATATTGTTTAAGCGCCCCCTCTGACAAACTACCGCTTGACATATATGGGACTAGAGCTGCCAGTTACACCTGACACCCTCCAGTAAAGCAGTGCACCAACAGCATTGTTTTAATTCAGTGTCTCAATATTTTAAAAATTAAATGAAATAAATGTTATGTTTTAAATAACTACAATAAGGTACACTCAGTTCAATAGTGATAATTAGAGTTGAAATGTTGGCTTATATTGATGCCTCTAGATAAATAAAACCCACTATGTTGTAACTGGAGGAGTTTGCAGATCGTTGCTTGCCTCACTGGTGAGAATATGGAGTGCTGCTCTTCCTTGAACTTTACAGTGTAAAATCTGAGACAATGCTATGATAATGGAGCGAGACATATTGTGTATACAATGAGGGGAGCCATGATGTCATGATACCTCTCATTGTATAGTAAACATTCAATATTATTATATATACTTACCTGCTTCAAAGGATGAGATGGTCTGCTCCAAGGTAACTGCAGTACTTGGCAGGTGGTAAATGGAAGCAGCTGGATTGGTGGATGAAATTAACGGATGTTCTGGACCTATAAAAGAAAAGGATCAACGGTAAATGCGCATTCACGTAAGTATTTTGCACAAAGACAGTCCTGTACTTACCTTCGCGATGGAAGAACTCTTGAAACAGCTGATCTTCAAGGCGGAATCGCAAGGAGGTGAAGCATGGCTGCGCAGATGCCTCCAAATCGGACAGGAAACCGAAGAAGTAGAGAATCGGCAAGCAGCTAATACAGTCCTCTGCGCAGTACCCAGCGCGAGCGCAGATAACATCGATGTCCGATCTATCACAGGCGTAGGCTTACGCGGTGATATGGAAGAGAATTCGCAATCTATAAAAAGAAGAAGAAAAGAAGACAAAAGAGCTTATTCTCCTTCACTTTTTACTTCAGCTCAATTGAATAAGAGAGGCAGAAGAAATCCGGCAGTTATTACCGACAAGGATACCATGTCGGATCAACGGTCAAACAGACTCTCAGTAAAAAAGGTGTCATCACAGCCTTCAACTGTCACTACAGCATCGCTGACTTCTGATATAGGTGAGACATCTCATATATTGAAACAAAGTGACTGTTCACAACAGTGCACTATTACAGGAAATTCGGCAATTGTTAATGAATATTCTTCATTAGACAAAGACATGTTATTTAATGAATTCTTTCAATTTTTGTCCAAAAAAGAAGCTTCAGATCATACAGGTTTTGTATGGCAGGATTCTTCTGATATTGAACACAGTACAAAAAATTTTAATAGTTACAATTCTGAAATTGCTAACCCCAATTTTTCTTTATTGAATGCGACCCAGGAAAAAAGAAATAATGAGAGCAATGCTATCCCTATGCTGGAACTTGGTACAGGAATAAAAGAGACTTCAGTCAAGGAGGCTCTATCGTGCCAAGTTTCACCACTCGGATTCCACTTAACTCAAAATATAAAAGAAAAAATATGGAAGAAAGAATACATAGATATTTTTACTCTTTTACCTTCAGCTAGAGATAACTTGAGAATAGAATCTGAAAAAGAGAAAAAGTTGGATGAAGATAAAAAGAAACATCAAAGGTCCATATTTAATTGGATGCAAGCATTTTGCATCTACGCTGCAGTATTACGCTGGGTTCAGACCTGAGCGTTCGGGATGGAGCGCTCTGTATGCGCGATTGTACCGGCGTTTGAAATCGCGCATACAGAGACAAGCGAACGCCCATTGTCGCGCGTTCCCGAAAGTCTATGTACGGGAACGCGCGACAAGACGCCCCAAAGAAGCTCCTGTACTTCTTGGGGCGTCGGGCGTTTTACAGCGCGATCGTACGCGCTGTAAAACGCTCAGGTGAGAACCATTCCCATAGGGAATCATTGGTTCTTGCCTGTTGAGCGTTTTACAGCGCGTAGGAACGCGCTGTAAAACGCTCAGGTCTGAACCCAGCCTTAGGGGAAAAACATCCTGACCTTTGTTCTGGTTTTGTCACAACCAGACAGCTGAGAAGCTCTGACAGAGGCCTTTCAGAACCTCCTCCTTGAGTTTCTGTGTTGTGGTATTCAGCTCCTCCTCTCGTTAGCCTCTCTCGGCTGTCATGTGTTGGACTAATTGCTTCCCTTTAAATTCTTCCCCAGAAGGCTTTTCTGGGCGGCTTATACTACTTCCTGGAGTGTGTGTGCATGCTGACTCTGTCCTCCTGTTTGCTTCAAAGCTAAGTGTGGTACCTTTATCTGTTATTTTCTGTTTGCTGGATCCCAGGTGACCCTGACTCCCTCCGTATCTTGTGTAGGGAGCCGGTGGTCGTGTCCCCTCACTATTGTAGGGTGCTCAGGGCTTTATAGTCAAGGTTCGTGGATATGCAAACCTCCACCATTCGGATCTTTGCATAGGCTGAGCAGCCAGGGAAAGTGCCAGGTCTTCTGCAGGGGTCTCCCTTGGTTCCTTAGTTTTGGGATCCAGCGAGTCGTTTATGCATGTTGCTTTGCCTTGTTTCCTGTACACCGTCCGTGACAGGTTTGTTTTTTCATGTAGACACAATTCTTGAAGCATATAAAAATTTTGGAGGTTATGGATGGTTCCTTTACGATGAATCTTTCAGACAAAAATTAGCAATTTACAAAAATCTTAATTGGGGTAGCAAAGACGTAGGTTTATGGTTAAATTTGATGTTGCCTCAGAGGAGTCATTTGTTTAGTCAGCAAACAACCAATTATAACACATATAAAAAAGGAATCTGTTTTGCATTTAACGACAACTTTTGTAAATGGCAGAACAATTGCAGATACAGACATGAATGCTCATTTTGTTCCGGAGCACATCCAGTATCAAAATGTTTCAGGAGACAAGGCATTAATTTCACACATTCTGTCAAGGAACAACATGCTAATAAACAAAGTGACTCCTCTGAATACAACAAAATTAATTCATTGGCTAAAAATGTACCCAAACACACGGAAAATAATTTGAAAATTGTAAACGAAAAGATTCAATCAGAAATTGTTGCAGGCCGTATTGCTGGCCCATTTAATACTCCTCCATTTAAGAATTTCAGGATTTCCCCTTTAGGTTTAGTGCCGAAAAAAGAACAAAATTCGTTTAGATTAATTCACAATTTATCTTACCCAAAAAATGATTCATTAAATGACTCAATTGATAATAAAAAAGCAAGTGTAAAATACGCTTCTTTTGACCAAGCTTTGTCATATCTTCAAAAAGCAGGAAAAAATGCTTTACTTGCAAAAGCTGACATTAAGTCAGCATTTAGACTTTTACCAATTAACCCTATTGGGTACAATTCTTTAGGTTTTACATTTTTAGGTAAATTCTTTTATGATATGGCACTTCCCATGGGTTTCACTCTTTCTTGCCACTACTTCGAGGCATTTTCAACATTCCTACATTGGATGTTGGATATACATTCTAAGGATAGTTTTACTCTACACTACTTGGACGACTTTTTATTCATTGGTAATAAGGATTCAAATGCTTGTTCAGTTTTGCTAGATACATTTTTTAAGATAACACAATATTTTAATATTCCATTGGCTATGGATAAGACAGTTTATCCTACCACTCAGTTAAAATTCCTGGGCATTCATATAAACACTTTAAATATGGAATTCAGCATTCCAGAAGAAAAAATTAGTCAAACTATTATTTTGTTATCTGAATTAATTAAAAAAGAAAAAACAACACTTAGGAAACTTCAATCTCTTCTAGGCTCATTAAATTTTATATCAAGAGTGATCCCTATGGGGAGAGTTTTTTCGAAAAGAATGTACGCAGCAACAGCAGGTAAAAAATTTCCAAATTCGCATATACGTTTAACAAAACAAATAAAAAATATCGGTATATGGTTAAAATTTTTAATTGAGTTTAACGGTCATACAATATGGCAAAAAGATTTCATTGATTCGGACACTTTATCCCTATACACGGACGCTGCAGGAGCAGTAGGTTATGGGGCCTTCTTTAATTTAAATTGGTCAGCTGAAATATGGCCTATGGATTGGGTTTTAAATAATTATACAAAAAATCTCTAGTTTTTATAGAATTATTTCCAGTTTTAGTGTCACTAGTAATTTGGTCTCACGAATTTCAGAATAGAAGAATTCTTTTACACACCGATAACACTGTAGTATATGCTATTAATTGTCTTTCTTCAAAATCAGAAATAGTAAACTTACTATTGCGAAAATTAGTGTTAATTTGTTTACAAAACAACATCTGGATTAAGGCAAAACATATTCAAGTGAAATATAATATACTTGCAGATGCTTTATCTCGACAGCGTTTTAGGGATTTCTTCGAGATGGTACCACAAGCTCCAAGAATAGGAATTCCTTGCCCGATTCAGCTTTGGAATCTGACAGAAGATTAACGAATGAATTAATAAAAAATTCTATAGCTACAAATACATGGGCTGCCTATGCAGCCGCATGGTTAGAGTGGAGATCTTTTTGCAAACTGCAAAATATCAACAATTCAATACTACTTACGGAGAATGTCATATCTTTTATTTTATATCTCTATAAAAAAAGGTATAAAAGCTGGTGCCATTTCGAAAAAATTATCTGGTATGTCATTCTTTCTGAAATTGGAAGGCTTCAATTCTTTACTTAATAATTTTAAAATAAAACAAATTATAAAAGGTATTAGCAAGAATTCAGTAATTAGAGAAAGAACTAGGCCTATTTCTTTACAACTATTACAAAAAATAATTACTCAATTGTCCATAGTTTGTAACTCTGTTTATGAAACTTACCTTTTTTCTTCGGTTTATTCGTTAGCATTCTTTGCAGCACTTAGAATTAGCGAATTAGCTGCAAAAAACAAACAAACAGAATCCCCTTTATTAATTTCTGATGTAATTTGTAATAGCAGTTCATTGAAAATTAATATAAAAAAGTCTAAAACAGATCAGCTGGGAAAAGGAACAAGCATCCATCTTAATAAGTTTCATATTAATTCAGTTTGTCCGGTAGAAAACATGAAAAAATGGATAAAGTCTAGAAAGAATCTTAATGATTCATTATTTATTCATTTGGATGGGACACCTTTGACAATCTACCAATTTTAATTATATTCTCAAATTGTGATTAAAAAATATTGGTTTAGACAAACACAAAATAACAGCTCACTCATTTAGAATTGGAGCTGCTACTTATGCTCCACAATTGGGAATCAATGATAGTGTTATAATGAAACTAGGTAGATGGAAATCCAATTGTTTTAAGTTACACATTCGTCCTAATTTAATTGTTCATTAATTTTAGGAAAATTGAGAATAATTTGGATACTAGGAAATGACACTATTTCATTGGCTCAAAGACGATCAACTGTCAGAAAGTCTTCCAATAATCTAGGATTTCCTGAGAACTATTATTTATTTTGGAGGTCGTTTGGAGATTTAAAATGTAACAAAATGGTAGAAGAATGTAAAGGCCTGTTAGATATTTGGCCGAAACCTAATCTAGTTATTTTACAGTTTGGTGCGGATTTCATTGGGAAGATAAAAACACATGAAATAATAGGCGAATTAAAAGAAAATATATGTCAAATTCGAAACATACTTGGAAACCCTAAAGTAATTTTTTCGGAAATCATACCAAGTTTTACTTGGTCTTATAAGGATCTGATATTTAAGGAAAAAAAAAGAAGAAGAATAAATAAGCAAATGGAAAAATTTATGGATAAGATTGGAGAAAATTCTTACAGGCACTGGGAATTAAATGGATTCACCAGAGGTCTTTATCACCCTTTGGAAGAACAGTTATCTGATATTGGTCTCGATATATTTATTGTGGATATTTAAAATATGATTGAAAAAAATATTTAATTAGAATGGATTTAGGCTGCAATGTCTTGGGCCATGTCGCTTTGCCATGTGGCGGTGGGGGTTAAGTCACTCAGTTGAGTGGACTTTGAGTTTACTTGGTGGTAATACAATTTGAAGTATTATAATGGAATGTGAGAATTAATAAAATGAATTAATAGGATAACATAATAAGCATTGCGGCCTATATATCCCAACAGTTTATTTGATCACATTATTCAATAAAATAAAACTTGTTCACAATTTATTATGTTTGTTGGAATTTAATTTATGATTAATTGTGGAGAATATGACATCATGACATGATAGTAATCCCCTATAGTAAAATACCTATTTTTCTAAAGCAGAATCTTAAAATTTCAAAACTAATTACTTTAAAACCTTACCTCTCCAGAAGTAACATGGAACATATGGTCCCACTGTCTTGGAAATTTGGCTACATATTCATGATTAGATTTTATAGTATCTACATGACTTTGAAGAACTAATTTTAAATTCCTGGCTGCAATTTTTCTTCTTTTTTCAGTATCCACTGCAATCTGGTTTAAAATGCACATAAAATAAATTATAAAGAAAATGTCATCTACTCCGAATTATCTAGCTATTTACACTGGACAGCTCTGACAAATCTCAGAAATTGTACATAATATAAACATACAGAGGGACATTTATCACTTGAAATACATTTAATTCCATTTTTAAGTCTGGTTATGCATTGTGTGCTTGCACAAAATATATGAAAAGGGTAAAAAATGTAAAGTATTTGTTGTAATAGCATTGTGTTGTAGGTCTTAATCTTAAAATATATACCATGGTGCTGTATGACATTGGATGTGACTTGTCTGCAACAGTCATAGATAAAAAGTGTTCTATAATTCATGTCTAATCTACACCGATTTGAATATTGGAATGTCTCCGTAGTTTTGAATGGAAGTTAACATTAGCTAGTAGTAAACAAATTTTAGTACAATTACACGAAGTATGTGGATTGTCAAATGTCCTGCTTTTTGCCCGATGCACACAATGTCAATTAAAGAGTCTGAGTCACTTCAACAAAATGGAATTATGTACAGTAAGTGAACGAAAGGCACTTCCTAATGTATTATCCATATCACTTCCTTCCCTGACTGGATTCACTTTTCCATCACATAAGGCCCCATTCACACGTCCGCAATTCCGTTCCGCATTTTGTGGAACGGAATTGCAGACCCATTAATTTCTATGGGGCCGCACGATGTGCTGTCCGGACACGGAACTGCGGACCGGCATTTCCGGGTCCGCAATTGCATTCACGATAAAAATAGAACATGTCCTATTCTTGTCCACAATTGTGGACAAAATTAGGCATATTCGATATAGATAGAACCGAAAAAGGAAGAAAAAAGGCCTCACTATAATACCGTAAATAAGGGCAACCAGAGAACCAATCATATAAACCTATAAATGCTGCTATAAAAACAACCATAGAATGCCCAGTAGAAATATAAATACTTTATTAGATCATCAATGGATCACCAAAATTCATAAAATATTTTGTACACAGATATGCTATGGAGAATAAACAGCAAAACAGACTGGAAACAATAGTCCCCCCCGTCGGTGCCTCAAACACCCACCAAGCAGATGAAAAACATGTCAGTGTGATGTGCAGTGAGGTGATTCACCAGTAGAGAGTGTCAGTAAACATCCACTACAAGTGTCTGTGATATTCAACTCACTGCACAACCCAGGGAGAGGTTATAGTGTGAAAAAATACAGCAAAAAATGATGGATACAATGGAGCACGAAGTCACATAACATCCATCAGATACGTCTAGATGCAGTCTGCCCATATACAGTAAATCAAGGATACCAGGCTGTACGATCAAACTCCCACACAAAAGATATCCACTGGGGACGTGAACATACCCACAGACATGATGGAGGGTGGAGGCACCGAACACAGGGCTGGAAGGAACCCCGACGCGCGTTTCGCCTCAGCTTCGTCAGGAGGTTAATGTGAGTGAGGCCATGGCTCCCCCTTTATACCCCTCATGCAGCTACACCTTTAATTAGTATGCTTCAGCTGATACTTATTTATCGAGCGCTTGTGCCCGATGATGTACGCCGAGGACATCATGGAGACGCCGCATTCATCAGGAGGAGGGGTGGAACGCAAACGTGCGTTCCAGCTCGCCTCCCAAGGAAACGTAGCCGCGTCGCCACGTGACCCGGCGCACAGCGCATCCTGGCCAAGCGCTATATCAGCCTATACAACGAACCTGCCAGAACGGCTCAGAGAATACCAGAGCCCGTCCAAATATATGGCGAATAGTCTTAACCCTTAGTGGGATTTACATAAGGTGTATAAAGTCCGGAAATGCCTTAAGACCGCTGAATATGCATGGCTAATGATTGGGATACATACAGGGGGGGGGAAAAGAAAAAATAAAGGTGAAAAAGAAGTTGAGGAGAGAACAAATGGATAAAAATAAATCAGCAGAAAATAGAAAAAGGAAGATAAATACAGAGTCTACGCTGATAATGCTGTAAACATGATTCCATACTTTCATACAAATATTCATAAATTTCACACCATGGTTAAGTATATAAAATGTAGCATAATTTCTTATACATTGCACCCCATGATTTTATGAAAACATATACACACGAATTTTACAAATTTATATGTCAGGAGTAGCATGATTTTTTATAATGAATTAGGTCCCATGATTTTTAACAATAAATTTACGTATCCATGACATCATGATTTAACAATAGATTTACGTATCCATGACATCATGGTTCCATATATAATTACAAAAATTTATAATGAGCAGACTTTATGAACATGATTGTATTAAATAATAATTGATATATATTTCCTCTAAAATATGATGTATGTATATCAATTATGTATATGTACAGAAAGGAGCAATATGTTTCAGAAAAACGAATTCCAATCTTATGTTATCACCAATATTATCAAAAATAACTATGAGTGACCCGTGCAACAATGATTATATAGGTATGGGCCCTAACCAGTAGAGGTCCCGTCCTATCTAGCCCATTCAAAATAAGACTACATAGGCCCTGTGAGATTATACTACCGCTTAAATACTTCCCAAGTAAAAACAGTAATCCGTTCAATTCACACATATCGTAAGCAAGTTCCACCAACGTTTAGAAGGAGGAAGAAAAGAATGTTTTCATTTATAATTGATGTGAAGTATTGCGGGGGATGATCGACGGACCAGAGTGTCACCGAGCCCACCATAACCAAGTGGGCTCAGTGCAGTCAGGCCCATCGCCACACCCCAGCAACACCCCAAAATATACGTAGTCATTTACCCTAAACCCAAAATTGTGAATTTATATAAGAAGACCGTGCTGGTCAATAGCATCGTCCAACACCCATCATGTGCATAATTACTTGTCCAGAACGAACATTGTGAACTTATATAAGAAGGCCGTGCTGGTCAATAATATCTCCCAGCACAGACTATATTACACCCTCCAACGACCTAACCTGTGCAGAAAATATTGGCTAAATGAGTAGAAATTCCAAAATTCATAATTATAGATATTCATAAAGTTGATTATTCATATCAGAAGGTGAGGGTGTGTCCAAAAACAGCTGGGTACCATCAATTATGGTTATACCAGCCTAATCGGGCACAACATCACCTAATGATGTACATAAAGTTCTAAAACAACATCACGTTCCAATTATACTCCATACAAATTCATTCACCAATAGTCTAGCCCATATATCATAGCAGATTCCTTATCAAATAACTATGGAACCACCCACGCAGAAATAAATAGAAGGATCATAATGTTTCTTTCTGTTGATATCTTCCCTTCCATTTGCATCATAGAATTTCCGATACATATGGGAACTCCTCCTCAACTTGAACACCTCCACTCATCGTACCATGTCCACACAAGAACTAAATGAAATAAAAAACAGTTAAAATCACTGAAAAAATTCAGTAACAACGCTACCCTAAATAAAGGATTTGAAACTCAAAGCCTCATTCAATCCATGAGGAGTCACTGTATTGAGCAGAACCATCCATTTGGTCTCCTTTTGGAGGAGGCAGCGTTTAATATTGCCCCCTCTAATCCCCAACCGTACCCGGTCTATCCCTTTAAACAAAATACCCCTGGGGTTACAACCATGCATCTCCCTAAAATGTTTTGCCACTGGTTTCAACTTTCTAAGTTTCTCGCACTCTATAATCTCGGCAGCAGCCTTAATGTCACGAATGTGTTCCAGGACTCTCGTTCTGAGTGCCCTCGTGGTCATGCCTATATAGACCAGGCCACAGGGGCACTCAGCACGATAGATCACCGCCTCCGTTTTACAGGAGATGTGATGCACAATTTTATACTCCTTCTCCCTGTTGGTGTTGGTAAATTTATCTGACCGAATCATATATTTGCATGCTGTGCAATCACCACAGGGGAAGAAACCCCACTGTGGGCCCCTATCTCCAAATATCCCTCCCTTAGTGGGGGCCACATAGTGGCTCCTGGTCACAATATCTCTCAAGTTTTTAGCTCTCTTCCAAGTGACCAAAGGCCTATCCGAGATGACCTTTTTCAGGTCTCTATCTGTGCGAAGAACCTGCCAGTGTTTGTGGAGAATATCTTGTATTTGTCTCCATTGGGCATTAAAGTTGGTGATGAACCTAGGAAAACCAAAATCTTTTTCTTTTTCTTTTTTGCGTGAGGATTGTTTGAGTAGACTATCCCGCGAGGAGTTTTTGGCCCTATCATAGCCTTTTTTGATTACTTTATGGCTATACCCTCTCTCTCGGAGTCTCCTAGAGAGATCCGCTGCCTCTCGCTCGAAGCTTACTTCGCTAGAACAGATTCTCCTAGCTCGACAAAATTGTCCAATGGGTATAGCGCGAGCGACTTGTGGATGATGCGAAGAGGAGGAGAACAATAATGAATTTGTGGCCGTGGGCTTCCGATGTATGTCAAAGCCCAACAGGCCATCGTTCTCCACAGTAATAGCAAGATCCAAAAAATCAACACGCTCGCAACTATAAACCCACGTTAATTTTATATTTTGATCATTGGAGTTAAGATCATCCATAAACTTCTTCAAGTGCGACGTCGAGCCCTGCCAGATGAACAGCACATCATCAATATACCTTGACCACGAGACTACGGCGTCATGACCTTCCAAATTCAAGACTATCTCCCTTTCCCACAGCCCCAGGAAAAGATTTGCGTATGAGGGCGCACAAGTCGCCCCCATCGCAGTTCCCCGGAGCTGTAGGAAATAGCGATCCTTAAATGTAAAAGCATTGTGTTTCAATGCAAACTCCAACAGCGTCATGATTAGATCAACCAGATCGCTGTCTAGTTTGGTTGTATTGAGAAAGAATCGTGACGCTCGCAGCCTGTGGTCATGGCAGATGGAAGTATACAGGGACTCGACGTCGCACGTGACCAGAACCATGTTTTTATCCAAATGCACACCACTGAGTCTGTGAAGGACATCAGTGGTGTCCCGTACGAAAGAGGGTAGGGTCTCAACACATTTTTGTAAATAGTAATCCACAAAGCGGCAAATAGTCTCACACAGGCTCCCAATCCCAGACACTATCGGTCTGCCCGGAGGTGTTTTGGGGTCCTTGAGTACTTTCGGCAATAAGTAAAAGTTAACATTAGCTAGTAGTAAACAAATTTTAGTACAATTACACGAAGTATGTGGATTGTCAAATGTCCTGCTTTTTGCCCGATGCACACAATGTCAATTAAAGAGTCTGAGTCACTTCAACAAAATGGAATTATGTACAGTAAGTGAACGAAAGGCACTTCCTAATGTATTATCCATATCACTTCCTTCCCTGACTGGATTCACTTTTCCATCACATAAGGCCCCATTCACACGTCCGCAATTCCGTTCCGCATTTTGTGGAACGGAATTGCAGACCCATTAATTTCTATGGGGCCGCACGATGTGCTGTCCGGACACGGAACTGCGGACCGGCATTTCCGGGTCCGCAATTGCATTCACGATAAAAATAGAACATGTCCTATTCTTGTCCACAATTGTGGACAAAATTAGGCATATTCGATATAGAGTCGGTAATGTGCGGACAACTGAATGGGGCCTAAATAGCAAATTTTTTATATTTCTTACCACTCTTCAATACAGCAGTTGAAGTCATGCTTGCACGCTATAGGAAAAAGAGGTGGAATACATGCTTGCGAATCACTCATACAGTATCTCCAAAGTGAGTACACCCCTGACATTTTTGTGAATATTTTGTTATCTTTTCATGGGAAAACACTGAAGATATGACACTTTGAGACAATGTAAAGTAGTCAGTGTACAGCTTTTATAACTGTAAATTTGAGGTGCCATTAATGTCTAAACCGCTGACAAAAAAAATGGCAGACACCTGTAATAGAAAATGGTAAAATTTTGACAATGTCAATATTTTGTGTGGCCACCATTATTTTCCAGCAATGCCTTAATATTCTTGGTCATGGAGTTCAATAGAGCTTCGAAGGTTACTCCTGAAATCCTCTTCCACTACTTCATGAGGACATCTCATTGCTGGTAGATGTAAGAGATCTTACACTCCTCCACCTTCATGTTGAGTAGGCACCACAGATGCAGAATAAGGTTTAGGTCTGGAGACATACTTGGCCAGCCCAGCATCTTTACCGTTAGTATATTTACAAGACGGTGGTTGTCTTGGAGGAGCGTTAGTGGTCAATATCATGTTGTAATACAGCCCAGCAGTCCAGTATCTAAAGCCTCTTTCACACTGGCGTCATATTTTTGGCCCGGATAAGAGGCGGGTGCGTGACGGGAACACCCGCGATTTTTCTGCGCGAGTGCAAAACATTGTCATGCGTTTTGCACTCGCGTGAAAAAAATCGCGAATGTTTGGTACCCAAACCCGAACTTCTTTACAGAAGTTCGGGTTTGGGATCAGTGTTCTGTAGATTGCTATTATTTTCCCTTATAACCATGTTATAAGGGAAAATAATACATTCTGAATACAGAATGCATAGTAAAATAGCGCCGGAGGGGTTAAAAAAATAAAAAATAAAATTTAACTAACCTTAGTCCACTTAATCGCGAAGCCCGGCATCTCCTTTGTTGAATAGGACCTGTGGTGAGCATTAAATACAGGTAAAGGACCTTTGATGACGTCACTCCGGTCATCACATGGTACGTCACCATGGTAAAAGATCATGTGACGTACCATGTGATGACCGGAGTGACGTCATCAAAGGTCCTTTACCTGTATTTAATGCTCACCACAGGTCCTATTCAACAAAGGACAGATGCCGGGCCGCGATCAAGTGGACTAAGGTGAGTTAAATCATTTTTTATTTGTTTTTAACCCCTCCAGCGCTATGTTACTATGCATTCTGTATTCAGAATGCTATTATTTTCCCTTATAGCCATGTTATAAGGGAAAATAATAATGATCGGGTCTCCATCCCGATGGTCTCATAGCAACCGTGCGTGAAAATCGCACCGCATCCGTACTTGCTTGCGGATGCTATGTGATTTTCACGCACCCCATTCACTTCTATGGGGCCTGCGTTGCGTGAAAATCGGACAATATAGAACATGCTGCGATTTTCACTCAACGCACAATTGATGCGTGAAAATCACCGCTCATGTGCACAGCCCCATAGAAATGAATGGGTCGGTATTCAGTGCGGGTGCAATGCGTTCACCTCACGCATCGCATCCGCACGGAATACTCGTCTGTATGAAAGGGGCCTAAAGGGAAGGGATCATGTTCTTCTTCAGAATGTCACAGTACATGTTGGCATTCATGGTTCCCTCAATGAGCTATAGCTCCCCACAGCCGGCAGCACTCATGCAACCCCAAACCATGACACTCCCACCACCATGCTTAACTGTAGGCAACACACACTTTTCTTTCTACCCCTCACCTGGTTGCTGCCACAGACTCTTTCCACCATATGAACCAAATAATATTACCTTGTGTGAGCGTTATCCCCCATTACCGACCCTTCGAGTTTCTCAGGTGCACATTGATTTATACTGAGTTTTTTTTTTCTGCATAACCTTACCGTCACAGAATTTTTGTGAAATGATGATGTCCATATAATTCAGTAGCAGTAAGGCCATGCAGCATTATAAATCATAATGCCGTGGGCTCCTGAGAATTGAGCAGTAACGGGGCATCGGGCTCACACACAAGGCATGAGCTCTACCCAGGACACACTAGTCTGAAAGAGGCGCTGCATCCTTTTTGAGTACATGGAAATATTATAATAACGCTTCACTGAAAGTCCATGTGAAAACGAAGTAGTATTTGATCTATTTTTAATATGATATAGATTGTTCCTGATCTTGAAATGAATAGTGCACAATCACACTCTGAATGTCCAGTTTTCTTGTTGTGTTTTAATTGATCAAAAATTAGATATAACTGGAAAATCCCCAAAAAGATTGAATTTCCAATTCCAGATCACAATGTCTTTATCGAAGGTTAGGAAGTGTGGATCATCCGTACAGGCGATATATACTGTCAATGCTGTTCAAGGTGTCAGACGTACCCTTGAAATATAGTATCTAAAAAACACTCTGAATTTGCGCTTGCTGATATGTGTTACACTTTAAATCCTTTATGCCTTCTGGGCATTTTCACAAAAATGGAATTTCGTCAGATGCTGTTACAATGAAGAGAAACTCGCGTAATGGGTGGATACCATGACGCTTTGCAAAATTTTATTCCGATTTTAAAGACCCTTTCCGTAAAATTAATTTTTGAATCCTGATCCTTGGAAAAACAGACTAGCACTAACAAAAGGTATGTAAATATTTTCCATATTAACAAGTTTGCATTATGTTCGGTTAGAACAGATGCTATGCTGCAAATAAGGCTACTTTCAGACTCGCGTTTTGTGCGGATCCGTCCTGTACTTGTATAGACGGATTCGCACAGATAATACAAACAAATGCATCTGTTCAGCATATGATCCATTTGTATTATATTTGAAAAAAAAATCTAAGTCCCAAATGGATCTGTCCTCATTTACATTGAAAGTCAATTTTGTGTCAATGCAAACGGATCCGTCCCCATTGACTTAAATTGTAAATCAGGACGGATCCGTATGGCTCCGCACCACCAGGCAGACACCAAAATACTGCTTGCCGCGTTTTGGGGTCCGCCTCCAGAATGGAACAAAGGCGGTATGGAGCCAAACTGATGCATTCTGAACGGATCCGTATCCATTCAGAATGCATTGGGGCTAAACTGATCCGTTTGGGGCTGCTTGTGAGAGCTCTGAACGGATATCACAAGCGGATCCCCAAACGCCAGTGTGAAAGTAGCCTAAGACTTCAAGATCAGGAACTTCGATAATCACATTACTTTCTAGTAGTTCATAATCACAGAGCATAGAGAAAACAATGAATATAATATTAAATTATTTTGTTTTTATTTTTCTTTATTCAATTAAAATATTTGAAATGTTCTTCTTAGGTTTAGAAAACTTCATTGAGTCATTACACATAAATAATGTCCATGCTCTTGTTGGTCATATCTTATTTCAGATATTTTTTGGCCCAATCAGGTCCATAAAGGGGTTATCACATGATTATTAAAAATAAAAACATCATATAGTACATGATAATCTCTTTCTAACAAAGATAGAACCAGCCCTGTATCTCACATGGATCCAGAGATCTCCTCTTTCATGCTGTGCTAGATTTAGATCTGGCTGACAGCTCTAAGGGCGTGTTTATGCTGCAGTCCAAGGGGCGTGTCCATGCTCTCCCTATCACAGCTCAGGAGGCGTGTCCATGCTCTCCCTATCACAGCTCAGGAGGCGGTTGAAAGATGAAACTGAGCATGTGCGGCCATCTCAGTGAACAGGTGGTGCTATACAGATACATTTAATTGAATAACTCATTGTGGATACTAAATTTAAAATTATATGCAATTCGAGAAGTGTTCAGATCCAGGTGCTGGTTTGCAAACAATCCAATTTTTTTTTAGGACAACCCCTTTAAGCCACTAGAGAAATACCGGTTACTCATTTTTGCCTGCCATGTACAATAACTTTGATGGTATTGAACTTCTTAAAAGAGGACCCAAAATTGCCATGTTTTGTGCCCTAAACCCCAGCAGCGAAATCACATGCCGTTGGTTTCTGTTGGCCAAATTCTGGTAATTGGTTCTCTTTAATCTATAATAATAGTAATCTAAAATAAATAACTAAGTAACCTTAAAGTCTGGAAATCTAAGAATATGTACAATGTGGATTTCAGCTGTGCATCCCATTTTCTTTGTGTTCTGAATTATTCGCCTTTTTACTTCTAAAGCAATGATCTTCAGTCTGTGAAATTGAATTATAAGGAAATAATCTTGCTATAAGGGAAACAAATTAAAGGATTTTCATATTTTCATGTTAAAAAAAAAATGATGTTTCCCTATATCATGACTTATTGTGATTTCTAACAAAGTGGATTACCATGCAGCACACTACATATAGGCAAAACACTGACACTACCTTTTATCAATGGAGTTTGTAGTTTCATGGGCCAGCCTGTTCAAGGCATTCTACTTAGACAATTTTTATCTGAAAATAGGAATGATCAACCTACAGCCCTTACAAAACTAAATCTTGGATCATTCCCGGACTATTAGGAGTTGTAGTTCTACAACAGCTGGATGGCCGCCGGTTGAGCATCCTTGTCTTAAACAATATAATTGGGGAGGGGGGGGGGGGGGGGTCAGTGGAACATTTTACAAAAATGGTCCAATATATTTCAACATTGAACAGAATATGGAAATACCTGATTTTTTATTTCTCCTGAATTTTTCTTACTCTTATGACTATTTAAATCTTTCCCTAAATGACATTGAAGACTTTTTCTGCCAACAATAAGATACGGAACATCGGTAAAGGAAATGAGTTTGCTTCCCTTCACATTCGGACTCTTCCACAAGATTCTTTCTTTGCCAGAAGCCTTGAAGTCTTTGAGATAAAAAGAGAAGTTAGCATATATAAAGCAAATATACTGAAAAGTTGGTTATTTACTCTGAATGTAAAATCGGTACCTTCATTGCCAAAGTTTTTTGACTTTTGAAGAATAATAAAGTTAGATTTTGTACTTTCCTCAAAAGAAGAAATAGTTTTCTCCAATGAGACTTTTGCATCAAAACATTTGACTGGAGGATCTGAAACAGATATAATATCCTCGCAATACAAAAAAAACAAAAAAAAAAACTATTGGAAAATTTATTATTATAAATTTTAAAAAGCAAAGACTTCTTTATAATATGGTTTTATGAAGAAAAAAGTTAGCCAACCTGGTGTGCATACACATAATGGAGAGCACTCTTATGCCACATACACAGTAGTCCCTACGTTGTATTTCAGAGCAGCTCAGAGTGATAATAGCCTAATTGTTTCCACTTACTAATATCATGGGTACATCCACTTTGGTGTGAGTTTTATATTATACACTACATTTTTGGACTGGCATATGCTCAAATTTTACATGACTGATTTGGAAAATAGGAGAACTGAGCAAAAGCCAAGGGAACAGTTTCTTAGGAGAATTTTTTTTTATAAGAATCTGGTCACAGCAGCAACAAGTGACATCTTCACAAAAGGGTTAGATAACATATTATAGAGAAACATCAATGTCTAAGAAAATTGGGGTATTTTTTTACCCTCATCCCTTTCCTAAGGACATGAACTTTCTGCCCCCCTTGGTTAACTATGATGAACACATGTATTTTTTCAACCGTACTAAGTAACTATGCAGTGCTATAGTCTCTGCTGATATGGTACTGCCAACCACTCCTAGCCCAAGTGGCTTATGCTGTACTACAGTGAGACATTAAGGAGCACAGGAATGGAGGTACCAAATACCCTGGTATTTCTTAACTTAAGAACCTCTGCAGGGATCCATTTTAATTAAGCAGCAGCCAAGCATGCACTCTGCATCTCTCATCAGCAACTATGTGATATTCAAAAACAGATAACTGAAACACTACCCTTTATATCAGTCCTATTGAAAAAGAGTGGACCTATTCATGCCCGATCATAGCTTCATTCTAAATAATAGTTACTGATATAACATGAGGAAGAATAGCTGAGGACCATTACTGACTTTGTGAGGGTCCAAGACTTCTACTTCCCACTCTTGCTGAATCCACTTTTGATTAAAAAATAAAAAAGGTTTGAGTTTCAAATTATTTGTGAAACTAGCTTCAAAGTAAAAAGGGTTGTCCGGGTTAACAGCTAAACCAGAACATACCTCTATTATCACCCAGGCAGACCCCCTGACTTGTGCATCGGAGCAGTTCATGTTCCAATGCGCTCCTTTGCCCTGCACTGAGTCGCACAGGGCAAGGGCTCTTATGGTTGCAACACACTGCCAGGGTGGAAGCTTCCGCACAGCAATGCGTTCGGTGACGTCAGCGGCATTGATGGGCGGGCTTGAGAGCTGCCCTAGCCGTTTTACTGGCTAGGGCAGCGCTAAAGCCCTCCCATCAGTGCCGGTGAAGTCAACGGGCTTCCTGACAGCCCCATGGAGAGCCCTATTTGTCACCGGAACAGAAGAAAATGCCTTTACCCTACCTTTTACCGCAATTTAGCACAGGGAAAAGGAGAACATCGGAGCATAAACTGCTCCGATGTTGAAGTCGGTAGGGGGTAGGGTTGGACGATATCAAAAATATTCCCACGATAACGATATTAAGACATTTATCGCGATAACTATATATATCGCGATAAATGCCCATTTAGAAGAAAAAAACATTTGGGGCCACAAGGAGACATTATACTGTATGGGGGCAGCTACAAGGAGACGTTATACTGTATTGGGACAGCAAGGCAGCCACAAGGAGGCGTTATACTGTATGGGGACAGCCACAAGGAGGCGTTATACTGTATGGGGACAGCAAGGCAGCCACAAGGAGGCGTTATACTGTATGGGGACAGCAAGGCAGCCACAAGGAGGCGTTATACTGTATGGGGACAGCAAGGCAGCCACAAGGAGGCGTTATACTGTATGGGGACAGCAAGGCAGCCACAAGGAGACGTTATACTGTATGGGGACAGCCACAAGGAGACGTTATACTGTATGGGGGCAGCAAGGCAGCCACAAGAAGACGTTATACTGTATGGGGGCAGCCAGGCAGCCACAAGGAGACGTTAATTGTTATACTTTTATATGCCATTTTTCACCATTTCGGGTATCAGTAACTAGTCAATTGACTTCTAGTAACAACAAAAACATTACAGGGTTAATTCTGTACCAGAACGAGTGGTTTATAGTAGGGATGTCCCGATACCATTTTTTTTTTAGACCGAGTAGGAGTACCACCCCAGCCTCTGATCAGCCCCCCAGCCTCTGATCAGCCACTCATGTGCCCCCCAGCCTCTCATGTGCCCCCAGCCTCTCCCTCTTATCAGCCCCCTCTGGTAACTCAACCCCCCACCCCTAGTATTAGTCATTGGTGGCAGTGGCCACAGGGTCCCCCTCCCATCATTGGTGGCAGTGGGCAGTTCCGATCGGAGTCCCAGCAGTGTAATGCTGGGGCTCTGATCGGTTACCATGGCAGCCAGGATGCTACTGAAGTCCTGGCTGCCATGGTATGTTAGTGAGCAGTATTATACTCACGTGCGCCTTGGCCGCTCCTTCTTCTGTCTGTGCGGCGCATTGCTAATGCTTATAGCATTAGCAATGCGCCGCACAGACCTATGAGAAGAAGGAGCGGCCACGGCACACGTGAGTATAATGCTGCTCACTAACATACCATGGCAGCCAGGACTTCAGTAGCGTGACTCCTGGCTGCCATGGTAACCGATCGGAGCCCCAGCATTACGCTGCTGGGACTCCGATCGGAACTGCCCACTGTCACCAATGATTGGGGGGGGGCGTCGCGCAATGATTAATACTGGGGAGGGGGCGCACTGCCCACTGCCACCAATGATGGGAGGACGACCCTGTGGCCTCCAATGATTAATACTTGGGAGGGAGGGGGGGGCGCACTGCCCACTGCCACCAATGCAGAGACTGAAGAACATTCCCGGCACCCGACCTCTGAGAGGACGCTGTGATCCGCCCAATTAACCCCTCAGGTGCCACACCTGAGGGGTTAATTGCGCGGATCACAGCGTCCTCTCAAAGGTCGGGGGCCGGGAATTCGAGTCACAGAATTCCTTCCCTCACGCCTGCCGAACTGCTAAGAGCGCCGCGGCAAGCGGCCAGCAGGTATCGGGGCCATTTGCACGAGTACAAGTACTCTGCAAATGTCCAGTATCGGTTCATGCTGGGGCGGGCGGCCGCGGATGCAGATTTAGAAGCGGTCAGCGCACATAACCGCTTCTATGACGTCACGAAATACAGCGGTATTTAGGAAACAGCGATATCGCCATATCGCCGTTTTTTTAATACCGCGGTATATCGTGATGCAATTTGCCCACAGATGTTACAGATGCTCCTGTAGATCCTGCACACTCATAGGCTGCTGAAGCTCACATTGCAGCTGTTCCCATAAATGCTTTATAGGTAATAAAACAGGAGGAGACATTCCTGGGGAAGCCTCGCTGTGCGCAGGAGAGCATTATCCAACTGAAAAGTGCTGAGAAGAATTCTTGTGGCGGCAGGATGTCCTGCACATATCCCTGAGCTGATAGTGCCCCTCGTACCACTACTAGGGGTCACTGACTGTCGTATGCGATGGCTCCCACGATCATCACACCAGCAGTTAGGGCAGTATGTCGCTCCATAGCAAAGGATTGAAGCGCTCACCAGGAGACCTCCATACTGGAACCCAAAGAGGGCCTAGAATTGTTACTAAAAACCATACGGTTCCAGTCTGTAGTAGTCCAGGTTTCCCAATCACGACTTCCCTGCAAACAAAGATTACAGTAGCTGACTGTCAATGGCAGGACACATAATGGACGCCATGATGTCAGATTTCCTTCTGCTGAATGTCTGAAAAAGGTCTGGGCAGAGACAGGGGTGTAATTAAGGGGCCACCTGTGTCTAGGTGGTGGACAACAAAACTATGGGAGCTGCTCATTCTTGTTGGTAGATCACACGATCCTCTCTACTGGGCTGTCCGGAGCTTGGTAACTCTACCTGCACTAACATAACCACTGCGCCCAACATTTCCTAAAAGTCAGAACAGCCTAGATCAGTGGTGGCGAACCTATGGTGCTGGTTCCTGGGGCGGCACTCAGAGCCCTCTCTGTGGGCACCCTCTGCCCAGTGACTTTTCAAAAATCTGGTAGTAGAGATCCTGGCCTTCCTCAGAGAAAGAGATATCATCATAGTTTGGACAATTTTCTCTTGATTGCAGAATCCACTCCAATTCTCCAAACTACCTATAAATTGTGGATTTTTGGAGAATTGTTGGATCATGAACATCAAGAAATCAGATTTCTCTCCAGACACCAGGAAGATTTTTCTTGACAAACACTCATTTCTGCCAATTCTCAAATATGAGATGATACAGGGGAAAATATCAGTCTTCTGGAGAAAGAGTCACTGCTTATTAAAGGAAGCTATGGACATCTTAGGATTAATGACCTTCTGCATCTCCACAGTTCTTTGGAGCCAGTTTCACGTCTGTTCTCTCCAGAAATTGATTCTTACTGCCTAAACCAAACAATTCTTCTTCCCAGAGTGAGAGCAAATCCACAGGCTTTTATTTGTGCTGTTTATCCAGCACGATAGGGTAATACCGTTTTAAAATAGGTAGAGAAATGGTTCCAGTACAAGGCTCACCTTTAGTGGTTGTGCTACCTGTAGGCACAACTCTAGTAGAAGCTCATCAAGATGTATACTGGAATCCCAGTTGGTGGTGGACCTGCAGCCACGGAGGGAAATCTTCTTATCAGAGAGAGATACCTGGAGTCTCCAAGAAGTTGCGAGTTTTCAAAGAGTAAAAGGTTTTTTCCCACGGTGCAAAGGAGCCAACCACGGTCCAGATGTTAATGGTAAGAAAGGATCTTTACGCAATAAAGTAAACCTGCAATAAAGATCTTTTCTTACCATTAACATATGGACCGTGGTAGGCTTCTTTGCGCCGTGGGAAAAATCATTTTTATCCAGAGTGAGAAGACGGGCTTTACTTTCGTGGACTTTTTCCCAGAAAACCTGTAATGAAGGATTCTTTGGAATGTAAGTCCCTATGGATACCAGCAAAAAGGGATGAGGTGCTCAGGAATAGAATATGGGCCTAGCATGCTCATTTCCTCCTTTTCCTTTTATTCCGGCCGTCCTGAAGAATATATGGTTAAAAGCAACCAGTGTCATTCAAATGACTTAATTCTGTCCAAAGCACAGCTGGTTCCCGATCCTGAAGTATTTATTTCTGGAAGACCCAGAACCTCTGTATCTAAGATAAAATATTGTTCTTCTCCAGGGCCCTCTTCTGTATCGAAAGGTCCAGATGCAGAAATTCTGAAAGCTTGAATCCTTAGAGGGAAATCCTGAAAATTCAGGGACTGTCAGAGTAATATCTACCTTACAGCAGAGTCCCAAAGAACTTACCTCACCAGTTTAAAGGGAAGCTTGAAAGAGATTTTGCTCCTGGTACGAATCTGTTCGGTTCCTTTTTAGGCTACTTTTACATTAGCGGCAGGCTGTTCCGGCGGGTGAACAGCCTGTCGCATAGTCAGGACTTTGATTAGGGTTGCTCTCGGAGGTGTCCTGCTCTGTGTCCCTAGTTTCCAGGCCTTATTCCCTCACCCCTGTCCCTCCTATGCTCGGTGTGGTGTCCCCCTTCCCCACAAACACCGAAGTGTGACAGGATATGATAATGGGGTTAGACCCAGGAGCCTAAAGGTACAGATCTCAGCCCTGGGTTGTTTTCTGGACCTTCCCCTTGCAGACTATAGATGGATCAAAATGTTCATTAAGGCTACATCCTGGATCAGACCAGCCCTAAAACAATCCATTCCTCTTTGAGACCTAACTTCAGGGGTCTCTGCGATACTCTTGAGGAGTTGAGTTTGAGATTCTTGTCCCTTAAAACTGTTTTCCTGGATGCCATTACCTTGGCCTGTAGTGTCGGGAAAATACAGCCCCTTTGCATCGGTGAGTCTTATCTCAAAGATTTTAATAAGATCATAAAAGTGTATCCGGCCTTTCTCCCTAAAATTGCCTCAGCTTTTCACCTTAACCAAGAGATGTTTTTTCAATTTTTTCAATGCATCCCCTCACAACGGTGATTCTACATCTTTAGATGTCAAAAGATTAATAGGAAATATTTAGATGCCTTGAGATCCTGGAGATAAGATCCAATTCTGTTGATACAGTTCTCAGGAAGGAACAAGGAGAAAAAGGTCTCAGAGACCACATTGGCGAGGTCGCTGAAGACTGCAATCCAATAATTCTGTAATAAGAGTTCCTGGTCCAGATGGAATTAAAGCCAATCACACCAGGGACATTTTAGTTCCATGGGCAGAGAGAGCAGAGGCATCTACTGAAGCTTTATTACAGACTGGACATCTAATACAATCAGGAGTTAACCCTTGAGAGATTTGACCCAGACTCCCTTCTCCCCCAACCACATGCTTATCTGGTATCGCTCCATGTGGTGTCATTGGTAATGAGTAAATACATATTTAGTTGCATCCATCCTGGTGTAGTATTTCAGAAAACACTGGAGGGAGATGGTGAGAGGAGCCTTGTAACCTCTCTGTGTTCCTGTCCCTGCAGAAGACTAGAAGGGCAATCTCCATGTGGTGCTGTCATGTAGGCCTCCAGAGAAACCAGTCGCTGGTAGAATTCCTGCTTCTTAATCCCTTTTAAAGAGGTTATCCAGCCTAATTATTTAACAGACCCCTTCAGAGTGGCTGGATTCATACTCACCTAATCCCTGCTGGTGGCTTCCAGCTCCATCGATACATGGGCAGCTCTGCAGATCCCGGGTCTCTGAGAATCAACATCCAGTTGACAGGGCAGGGGAGCACCTGACACCCATGCAGTATGTCACTGACGTTGACGAAGGCAGGGACCAAGTAAGTATGAACTCCACCGGGGGTCCGCCTCTCTGAAGGGGTCTATTACACAAGTTTAAAGTTGGATAACTCTTTTAATGATGTTTTGTAGGCATCTAAAACATTCCTCTCAACTTGTCCAACTGTCCTGTAATTCACAATATTTGTTTCACACATTTTGAATCAGGATGAAGATCTGAATAATATTAATGCTACAGAGACAAATGTGAGGAGCGATGAGGAATACAAGGAGGAGATCCCTACAGAGACAGATGTGAGGGGCCATGAGGAATACAAGGAGAAGATCCCTACAGAGACAGATGTGAGGGGCGATGAGGAATGCAAGGAGGAGATTCCTACAGAGACAGATGTGAGGGGCGATGAGGAATGCAAGGAGGAGATTCCTACAGAGACAGATGTGAGAGGCGATGAGGAATACAAGGAGGAGATCCCTACAGAGACGGATGTGAGGGGTGATGAGGAATACATGGAGGAGAACCCTACAGATAAGAGCCCAGGTAAGTAGTGACCACTAAATGAAGCAGAGATGAGTCTGTAACCATAATGACCCTGAATTGGACTTCCCCCTATAGCAGGCGCCTTCCCCAGGTCCTAACAGTGTCCTCCAGTACTCAGATACCCCCAGGACTTACAGTAGGACCAAACTGTGTAATACAAAGCACATATCACAGCACTAGCAGGTAAGAAGAAAGCCAGGAGTTAGGAACTCATCAGTAGATGACTGGGCCAGGATGGGTATGGTAATCAGACAATGGAACAGATGGATGATGGGGGTTATATGGTGAACGGATGATTGAACAGACACTATGTGGCACTGACTGGACCTTTCCCTATATCTGTCCTTACATGCTGACCCTAATACCAGACATCACTGTCCCTCTCTAAGGGTCCATTCACACGTCCGTATAAATGTGTCTGCACCCGTTCCGCAATTCTGCGGAATGGGTGCAGACCTATTCATTCTTTATGTGGACGGAATGGATGCCGAGAGCACACTATGTACTCAACGCATCCGCATTTCCAGAGCGCGGCCCTGAACTTACGATCCGCAGCTCCTGAAAAAAATAGAACATGTCCTATTCTTGGCCGCAGCTGCAGACAAAAATATGCTGTTGTATGGGGGTGTCGGCCGGGTGTATTGCGGATCCGCAATACACCACGCACGTGTGAATGGACCCTAAAACTGACCCTAAAACAGACAACAGGAGGACACTAAGACCCAACCCAAAGTGAGCAGAGCTGAACTAGAATCAAGGCAGGAGAGACTGAAACATGGAACATCCCCTCCCCCCAACCACACACAGACTACAAGAATCAGAGGTAAAGACTGGACTGACCATAAGAACAAAACTACACCGATATAGAAAACTAGGAGAGATACTAGAAAATAAAAGGATTTCTGAAATGAAAAGCACAGAGCTTACACTATAACCAGCAGCCCCTGCAGAAACTAGGAATATTTACAGCGAGGCTAACCAGTCAGGAGCTCCTCTCCAAACAAGGTGAGCTACAGAAGAGAGGTCGGCTGAGCAAGAGATCAGCTACTGTATAATACATAGCAACTGCCCCAACATACTAGTAGACAGGAGAAGAGGAAACCATAGGAGTGTTCCCGCTGATCCTAGCCCATTACACTAAGGTGGTAACGACTCCTTCAGGTCTGCGCTGTGACTCTCCAGGCCTTCCTCAGTAATATCAGGGTGACAGGTCTCTTCCATGAATCTCCTGGACGTGTCCTGGTGTCCCTCTGTGCAGCATTTCACAGGTCTCATGTCACATACACTCTGGACTGCACTGGATTCTGGTGTCCAAATTACGAATGTGCAAGATGTCACCATATGTGTCGTCCATACAGCCCCCGGGTACCTTCTGGCTTCATCTGAAAAATTGTTTGGGATTATTGGGCTGCCATACCTCTAATAGGGGGTAGGTTTCCTGACCCTCCTGACACCTCTGTTGCACACAATGACTTATTGTTATAATGCTAGAGTCAGTTATTACATTTTTCAGTTGGCTTGCTTCTTCTTTCCTAAGGTTATTTCTGCCTTCAACAACTGGTGTATAGTCCGTTCCGGTTCTCACTTGAGTTGATCAAAATAGATTAAACTTGATGAACCTGTGTCCTCTCTTAAGGCAATGTAATTATGAGTTTCTCACACCGGTTCCTTTGCCATGGTTGACTTCTGAGATATAACACAAACTGGTCCCACATCATATCATCAGTATTGGTTATGGACTTTTGCCCCTTCTCATACCTTCTGCTGTAATATTGCCATCAATTGTTGTATGCTGTTCATGGACTGGGGCAGCGTCTCCTCCTCCTTCTGACGCCGGGCAAAGAATCTTTTTCACAGTATTCTGTTTGATCACGGATGCCCAACTTGCGGCCCTCCAACTGTTGCAAAACTACAACTCCCAGCATGCTTGGATAGCCTACAGCTATTAGGGCATGCTGTGAGTTGTAGCTTTGCAACAGCTGGAGAGCCGCAGATTGAGCCTCCCTGTGATTGATCTCTAGGATGTGAGAAACCTATGCATATGATTGCCTGACTCTTGCCAGTTGTAACAGCTCTGTTCTTCTTGTCCCACCCTTCTATGTACAGTCCTGATCAAAAGTTTAAGACCACTTGAAAAATGGCAAAAAAAACATATTTAGCACGGCTGGATCTTAACAAGATTCCAAGTAGAGCTTCAACAAGAAGAAATGGGAGTGAGACAAAACATTTTTTGAGCATTCAATTTAATGAAAACAACGAATAAACTGAAACAGGCTGTTTTTCAGCTGATCAAAAGTTTAGGACCACACCTCCAAAAAATAAATAACCCCCCCCCCCCCAAAACAGAAATTCAACTTCCAAATATGAACTCAGTAATGAGTAGCTCCGCCGTTATTGTTTATCACTTTAAAAATTTGTTTCGGCATGCTTGATGCAAGCGTTTCCATGAGGTGAGTGGGAACATTTCTCCAAGTAGTGAAGACGGCCGCACGAAGGCCATCTACTGTCTGGAACTGTTGTCCATTTTTGTAAACTTCCCTTGCCATCCATCCCCAAAGGTTCTCAATTGGATTTAGATCAGGGGAACATGCAGGAACTTTCTTCCACCTTTTGAATGTCCCATGTTTGGTGCTCTCTTGCAAAGTCCAAACGAGCAGTTATGTGGCGTTCAAGGAGACGAGGTCTTTGAAGAAGTTTTTTTGTTTTTGAAGCCCTTCAGTCTTAGATGCCGTCTGATGTTTATGGGGCTGCAGTCAGTACCTGTAAGGGCCTTAATTTGGGTCGAGGATCGTCCAGTGTCTTGACGGACAGCCAATTGGATCCTCCGGCTCAGTGCTAATGAATTTTTTTTGGGTCTTCCACTTGACTTTTTTGTTCCATAACCCTCAGGATCATTTAAGAAATTCCAAATGACTGTCTTACTGCGTCCCACCTCAGCAGCGATGGCGCGCTGTGAGAGACCCTGCTTATGCAGTTCAACAACCCGACCACGTTCAAAAGGGGAGAGTTTTTTTGCCTTTGCCATCACAACGTGTGACTACCTGACAGAAAGTGACAATGAATCCACATCTTTGCACAGATTTGGCCTTTTAAAGGCATGTGGTCCTAAAATTTGGATCAGCTGAAAAACAGCCTGTTTCAGTTTAATCATTATTTTCAATTAATTGAATGCTCAAAAAATGTTTTGTCTCACTCTCATTTCTTCTTGTTGCATGTTGAAGCTCTACTTGGAACCTTGTTAAGATCCAACAGTGTAAAATATGATTTTTTTGCCATTTTTCAAGTGGTCTTAAACTTTTGATCAGGACTGTACTTAGGGCCATTATGTTTTTAGGTGTGGGGTCACATGACAATTGGACAACTCCTCTAGCCTCTCGTCAGTTATGAATTTTGATAGCTGCCTTCAATAATTTCCAAAAATAATTAAAAAAATGTTTTGTTCTTGGTAAATGACTGTACTGGGAGCTTGGAGAAACATCTCATATCTACATATTATAATGCAGATGATCCATGTGTCATATCTGATACATATGAAGAGCGTGCCATTATCCCAGATGTACCCTCAGACCTTCACAGCAAAAATCTATCATCTCATCCTTTAAAACAAGTCCAATCTTCTAATACATCACATACTCTTACTCAGAATGAAACTCGCAGAAGAGGTTCTGGAACCCAAAGAGCTCAGTAAAAGCTGTATTCCTGTTCAGACTGTGGGAAATGTTTTATTAACAAATCACATCTTGAAAACCATCAGAGAATTCACACAGGAGAGAAGCCATTTTCATGTTCAGAATGTGGAAAATGTTTTACGAAAAAAAAACATCTTGAAACCCATCAGCGAATTCACACAGGAGAGAAGCCGTTTTCATGTTCGGAATGTGGAAAATGTTTTACTAGAAAAGAACATCTTCAAGACCATCAGAGAACTCACACAGGAGAGAAGCCGTTTTCATGTTCAGAATGTAGGAAATCTTTTACTGATAAATCAAGTCTTGACAGCCATCATAGAATTCACACAGGAGATAAGCTGTTTTTGTGTTCAGAATGTTCAAAATCCTTTACTAAAAAGTCAGTTCTTCTTCTACATCAAAGAAGTCACACAGGAGAGAAGCCGTATTCATGTTCAGAATGTGGAAAATCCTTTACTCAGAAATCACGTCTTCAGAGCCACCAGAAACTTCACACAGGGGACAAGATTGTATTCATGTTCAGAATGTAGGAAATCTTTTACTGAAAAATCATCTCTTAAGAGCCATCAGAAAATTCACACAGGAGATAAGCCGTTTTCGTGCTCAGAATGTGGAAAATGTTTTACTAGAAAAACACATCTTGAAAAACATCAGAGAATTCACACAGGAGAGAAGCCGTTTTCATGTTCAGAATGTGGCAAATCTTTTACTACAAAAATACATCATAACAACCACCAGAGAATTCACACAGGGGACAAGCCGTATTCATGTTCAGAATGTAGGAAATCTTTTACTGAAAAATCATCTCTTAAGAGCCATCAGAAAATTCACACAGGAGAGAAGCCGTTTTCGTGTTCACAATGTACAAAATGCTTTACTAGAAAGTCAATTCTTCTACATCAAAGAAGTCACACAGGAGAGAAGCCATATTCATGTTCAGAATGTGGCAAATGTTTTACTGAAAAAACACATCTTGCTAACCATCAGAGAAGTCACAACGGAGAGAAGCCGTTTTCGTGTTCAGAATGTGGCAAATGATTTACTCGGAAATCATCTCTTGTTCAACATGAGAGAATTCACACCAGGAACAACCAATTCTGAATCCTCCTTGTAAAATATGCCATGAATTTCCATATTTTTTCTTGCTATCATTTATAGCGAGAAGACTCAGCTTTGTTATAAAAATATTGCATATATATTGAAGCAGGAATTAAAAGAAAATATCAGTATATTCAGAAGTGTAGTTACAGCTGTTATAATTGTAGATCTTAAAGGGGTTGTGCAAGAATGAGGGGGTTTGGCAAACTCCCCCACTTTACTAGACTTGTAAAGGGAAGATTACTTACCTGCTTCCTGGCGCTGGCTCTCTGCTCCTTCTCTACCAAGCCTGCAATGCTCGGCTGGGCTCATCTGGTTTGACATTGCCACAGCCGACACTGGCCGCGGCAGAGACTGGATCCCCTTGTGTCATGTGACTATTTGTCATGACGTAAGGGAAACCAGTAACCATGATCGTCCATGAATTATATAATGGACATATTGGAAATATTTCAGAGGATAGGTCGTCAGTTAAAAAAATGTCAGAAAACCCTTTTCACTACTTCAGTCTTGGGTTTACTACCTGGGTTATGAAGTTATGAACATTCCCAGACCCTTTGGACTCATTTGCAGGAAATGGTAAGGAACATCTGGGGAATAATTATACCCTTAATCCCAGACTCTGTGCCCCCCTTCACATTAGTAATACCCTCTGTGCCCCCTTCACATTAGTAATAAAATCCTCTGTGCCCCCTCTATAGTAATAAAATGCTCTGTGCCCCCTCCATCATAATAAAGACCTCTGCCCCACCTCCATAGTAAGTCTTCTGTGCCCCCCTCCATAGTAGTAATGCCCTCTGTGCCCCCTCCATAGTAGTAATACCCTCTGTGCCCCCTCCATAGTAGTAATACCCTCTGTGCCCCCTCCATAGTAGTAATGCCCTCTGTGCCCCCTCCATAGCAATAAAGCCCTCTGTGCCCCCTCCATAGCAATAAAGCCCTCTGTTATAGCCCTCTTTGCCCCCTCCATAGTAGTAATGCCCTCTGTGCCCCCTCTGTATTAAAAAAAAGAAAATCACAGTAATTACTCACCTTGTCACGTTCCTGAAGCTCACATACCTCTCTTCCCTTTAGGAACAGATTGCTCTGCAGCACAGTGTGGGTGGAGATTATGCAGATTTCCAGGCTGCAGGCCCCACCCACACAGGCCAGCAGTGCAATCTGTGCCTGCAGGCTGAATGGTGGAGCGGGGAGAAGTCTTCCTGCTTCACCATTATGTGCGCTGCCGGCCTGAGGGAGCGGAGGAGCTGAGCGGTGAGTGACAGGACCCAGCTCCCTGCGCTCCAGCAATGAGCGCTTCTGTCTATATTGATGGAAGCGCTCATTGCTTCTGGCACCCCCAGAGAGTCGGCACCCAGGGCGGACCCCCCCCCCCCCCCCTTAGTACACCACTGAGTTTTATTGTTAACGAGGCTCTGTCACCACGATCAACCGTATTAAACCAAGCAGAGTAGACGGCTTTTTGACAGAACAACAAACTTAGTCTTTGGTTCTTGCAATCAGTCAGCTGTAAAAAGGTGCAGACGTTCTTCTGCTCAGTATGAAGAGAAGAAAGGAACAAAAATGGTGTCCGGACTCGTTAAACTGTGGATCGTTTCAAAGAAGGCAAAGGGTGGCTCTGGCTTCTCCACTTGAGATAAATATCAGTGATCATCAAAAATAGTCCACTGCCCCTTCAACTCTCCCCTTTTCCAGGAAAATGTACCTTATGCAACTCCTGGTGCTCAGACGCAGTGTGTGCCCGGTATGGGCAGTCATGTGGGCCCCAAGCAGCAGATGGGAAAGATGACTCAGCGGCAGGACTTGCAGTCCCCAATCCACCAGCTAAGTCCTTCTACTCATTCACCTGGCACCAGAGGAAAAGGTTTGCTGAATTAGGAGAGCACTGGACCTTTAGGCATCTTAGCGCTGTACGGCCACTTCCGGCTCCTGGGTCCAGAAAGTAATTGAGACTGAGGTTTTGGGTGGGCGGTAGGCCGTACATTGGCAGATGGTTAATACAACCCAGTTTAAATATGAATTGGGTCCTCTAGGCCCATGAAAGTTTTCTGGCATGCGAAAGAGTCCAGAAATAGAGCTCTGGCCAATGGATGAGGAAGGAATGATTTGTACAGGCAGGAGATCTCCTCTAACGTCTGGCAGTTAGCTGTGGGCCTTGTGGTTGGAATAACCAGTGCAGGTGCAATGGTGCTGTCACGGCGGGGAGTGAGGGAAAACCCCCCACCGTGTGGTGTCAAAGGGTAAAGGGGATCAGCCTGGCCAAAAAGGAGTAGGTCACCTCCTACCGCGTCCCTAATCCTCTCCCTGACTCCTCACCGTATGAGTGGACCCCGATGGTAGGACGACTCATACTCAGGATTCCTAGAAACCCTAAGTCGCCCTGGTAATCCCTCACTAAGGAGCAGGGGAGAGACTACCTGTTTATCCTCAACACGGAAGAACAGGAGTCTCTCTCTGAGGCCAGGCTGCCAGGAGAGGGGAACACATACAGCATATGGAGATGGCAGGTAAGTAAAACCAGTAACACACTTACCTGCCACAGACACACTGACTGGAACCCGTGCACAAGTGCTAGTGTCCACACCAACATTAAGGAAACACCACAACCACACAGGAACCCAGGACACTCATAGCTGCAATAAATGTGAGACAGGGGAAAGTCTAGCAAACATGCTGGAAACCAAACACTACCAGACATGTAACACCAAAAAATAGACATACAAACACCCTGATCAAAACCCACTCCATACACAAAAGGGACAGGAAGGGAAGGAGACACTGTGATAACATAGAACATCTATGACCACAAGGGTGGCCCTCACTGGACAGATGGTAAAGCCAGACAAGGAGCTTAACTCCAGCACACACCAAGGCTGGAGTACAACTCAGCTACAGGCTTCCAGCAGAGGCTAAAAAGCCCAAGCAGCCGCACCCACACCCACATAAACCCAGTGTTCACCAAACACTAGGAAGGGAGTTAACCCTTCCAACACCAGACAAGGGAAGGAAGCCACTTAAAGGGGAAGTGCACACACAAGCATAGAAAGCTACACGTTGCGGCAGGCAACCATTTCACGGCAATCACCCAGAAGGCCGAGACACTGCCACTGCATGCACACACAGCAACACGTTGCCGCGGACAACCGCAAGTGTAGCAACAGTGTCACAGCGCACACCATAGGCCGTGACCGGTGCCTCCGTTCTTAAAAAGAAAGACAGAGTTCAGTGGATGGGGTAATGTAAGAGGAAGCACCCGCACCATGTCAGTCACCAGTGAGAATGTGGGTGGCTGTAGTGGAGGTAGCAGCAGCACTGTCCGCACCAGCCGTCCGGCCTGTAGTAACAGGTCACAGCTCTCCCTCACCTCTGGTAGGTGGCCGCATGTTACAGCATAGAAAAAGGATGACTGTGGATGGGACTGCTTACTCATCATCTCAGTCACAGCAGGACGATGCTTGTCCATCAGGTTCCACACTGTACTGCTGCTGCCGCTACTACTACCCCTACACAGCTGCGCATCTCCAGTCTTGTCCGTCAGGTTCCATACTGTGCAGCTGCCACTTCTACTCCCCCCACATGTCCTCCCTTGTCCATCATGTTCCAAACTTGCTGCTTCCCCTCTACACAACCAGACATCTACTGCCTTGTCCAGTAAAGAGATATCAGTCGGACTTGGTTCCTCAGTAGGCCTCCATTAGGGCTTCAGAGTGGCTGCTCAGGCTGCTGCGTCAGCAGAGGCATTACCCCCTGCCTCGGGAGTTTGTACCCTGATGATCACTACCCAAATAGACTCTAAATTTTTAATGGGTTTATCTGCTGAGCCCATAAAGTCACTGCTCTTCCAGATAGGACCATAGTCTTCTGCCACCCCAAAGACCTACCTGCAGTGTGTGTATTAGCTGTCGGAACTTGAGCCATTGTACATGTTGCAGTGAATGCCTGTAGCTATGCTTTCTATGCTAAGCAGGAGGGTAGGGTAGTGACTGCCTACCCAGTCCATGGACTTCCTTCATGGTGGTACCGGGATCCATCTACCAAAAATTCTAAGTTAAGGATTGGAGTTTCTTCAGCTCCTGCTTTTCAATTTTCAGCAATTCAATACAATAATGCTGATTATCTGGTCATCTAAGGCTACTTTCACACTTGCGTTCAGAACGGATCCGTTTGCATAACTGTTTTTTTCAGATCTGATTTTTCACTTCGTGAAAACTCAGATCCGACAGTATATTCTAACACAGAGGCGTTCCCATGGTGATGGGGACGCTTCAAGTTAGAATATACTAAAAGAACTGTGTACATGACTGCCCCCTGCTGCCTGGCAGACCCCCCCCCCCCCCCCCGTTTTTAACTCATTGGTGGCCAGTGCGGCCGGCCCCCCCTCCCTCCCTCTATTGTATTTATATCATTGGTGGCAGTGTGCGGCCCCCCCTCCCTCTATTGTATTTATATCATTGGTGGCACAGTGTGCGGCCCCCTCCCCCGCTCCCTCTATTGTATTTATATCATTGGTGGCACAGTGTGCGGCCCCCCCTCCCTCTATTGTATTTATATCATTGGTGGCACAGTGTGCGGCCCCCCCTCCCCCCCCCGATCATTGGTAGCAGCGGAGAGTTCCGATCGGTAACCATGGCAACCAGGACGCTACTGCAGTCCTGGTTGCCATGGTTACATAGCAATATTAGAAGCATCATACTTACCTGCTGGCTGCTGCGCTGTCTGTGACCGGCCGGGAGCTCCTCCTACTGGTAAGTGACAGATCATTAAGCAATGCGCCGCACAGACCTGTCACTTACCAGTAGGAGGAGCTCCCGGCCGGTCACAGACAGCGCAGCAGCCAGCAGGTAAGTATGATGCTTCTAATATTGCAAAGTAACCATGGCAAGCAGGACTGCAGTAGCGTCCTGGTTGCCATGGTTACCGATCAGAGTCCCAGCGATTAAACTGGGACTCCGATCGGAACTCTCCGCTGCCACCAATGATGGGGGGGAGAGGGAGGCCGCACACTGTGCCACCAATGATAGGGGTCGGTCATTTTAATTAGGGGGGGGGGGCGGCCGCACTGGCCACCAGTGAGTTAAAAACAGGGGGGGAGGGAGGGGGGGGCCGCCCACACTGGCCAACAATGAGTTAAAAACAGGGGGGGAGGGAGGGGGGGCTGACCGCACTGGCCACCAATGAGTTAAAAACAGGGGGGGGGGTCTGCCCCCTGCTGCCTGGCAGCACCTGCCAGGCAGCAGGGGGCAGTCATGTACACAGTTCTTTTAGGATATTCTAACTTGAAGCGTCCCTATCACCATGGGAACGCCTCTGTGTTAGAATATACTGTCGGATCTGAGTTTCACGATTTAACTCAAATCCGATGGTATATTCTAACATAGAGGCGTTCCCATGGTGATGGGGACGCTTCATGTTAAAATATACCATTGGATTGGAGAAAACTCTGATCCGATGGTATATTAATAGGGACTCCTGACTTTACATTGAAAGTCAATGGGGGACGGATCCGTTTGCAATTGCACCATATTGTGTCAACGTCAAACGGATCCGTCCCCATTGACTTGCATTGTAAGTATGGACGTATCCGTTTGGCTCCGCACGGCCAGGCGGACACCCGAACGCTGCAAGCTGCGTTCGGGTGTCCGCCTACTGAGCGGAGCGGAGGCCAAATTGATCCCCAAACTGAGGCATTCTGAACGGAGCCCCGAACGCAAGTGTGAAAGTAGCCTAACCCAGACCTTGTCTGATGGTTCTTCCTGACGGCGTTGGCAGTGCCACCTCGTACTGTGTCCACCTGGCAGCGGAGATGTGTTTGGTTCTCATTTCCTCGACTACTTATGAAACTTGGATGGTCAGCGGCTGGTCCAGGACTATGTCAGTCGCCTTGTATTTCGGTGTGGCTGCTGCGGTTACATCTCTCACATGTGAAGGAGAAGCCCTAATTATTGTGTCTGGATGATAGGAGTAGTAACCTAACGGTCGGAGCTTTTTCCATGGAGCTCGGTTATTACCTCTTGTCCACGTATTGTAGTCAGGTAAAGCTGAGGCTGGAGCTGAAAGTCTGTCCTGTCCTGTCCGTGTCAGTAGACCTTGTTGTCCCCATGAGGTCAGAGCCTTGTACAGACCCTGCAGCTAGAGGCACTGGGGGTCCATTCCCAGCAGGAGCCCACACGGCCATTAGTTATATACTGTAGTGGGTACTGGCACTCTGCATATGGCATCCCTTCTGTCTGGGGTCTCTGGGAGATACTGCAGAAGTTGTGTTGTAGGGTAATGTGGTCTTCACACCCCCAGAACCTGGGACATTTCTTCTGAGAAAGCGAATGGTGACATTGCTGCAGCCTGAGGTCGGCTGCTCCAGCAATTAGTGACCGGTCTCCTCCAGGGGCAGCAAGAAAAAACCTCTGGCCACGTCAACCACTGGAGAACAAGAAGAAGTCGGTGGCACTTGGTGAAGTAAGGTGGGGGGTTCTGTACATCACAGACCATCTTGTTCACCTCCCTAAGGTCATGGACCATGCTACACTGCTGCGGTTCCCCTGGGATCAGCTTTTCCTTCACAGAGAATAGTGGGGGCTCCACGGTGACCTGCACCCCCTCATTGCTCCGATTTCCCTGCACTGTGTCCCCCGTTACTGGTTCGGTGCTGATGGTTCCTGTTTCACCTGTTACTGGTGCTGTCTGGTTTGGGCTTTATTGGCAATGGGGCGACCGACAGATGGACAACATCAGCCTTAGGCCCCTTGGTTCAGGCAAATTATGGCTAATGAGCCCTCGTCAGCAATAACCTGCCATTGTAAATGTGCCATCGATTACCGGATAACGGAGCACAACGCGCGGATTGTTTCTCATGACGCCTAAATCCTTTTTAGCGGCAGCAGATCCTGCTGTACAAAGAGCAAGAAAGGGTTCTGTATGGAGACGAAGAGCAACATTGCCGATCACTGCTGCCCGTACTGTGGAGGAGATCGCTGCACGTAAAGGGGTCTCCTCCACTGACCAGCAGGCGGTTTTTGTCGGGCCGCCTCTCGGCATGTTTCCCGTGCTGCGGCCGCATCTCCCGCCCGTCCCCGTTATAATGAATGGGGCCGGGCCAGACTTCCGGAAGCACACGTGTGCGAGCGTTAGTCCGGATCCGGCAGACTGTTCCCCCCCCCCAGAAACGGGCAAACCTAACACTAGTGTGAAAGAAGCGACCGGCGGGTGAGGACTATACCAATGAGGGGACGGGGGGGGACACTGCACCATGTGATCAGCTACTCCTGTATCACACAACAGAGGATTAGATACACAGCGCAGCAGGCAGTATCACACAGGACAGGATTAGATACACAGCTCAGCAGGCAGTATCACACAGGATAGGATTAGATACACCGCTCAGCAGACAGTATCACACAGGATAGGATTAGATACACAGCGCAGCAGACAGTATCACACAAGAGAGGATTAGATACACCGCTCAGCAGACTGTATCACACAGGATAGGATTAGATACACAGCTCAGCAGACAGTATCACACAGGATAGGATTAGATACACAGCTCAGCAGACAGTATCACACAGGAGAGGATTAGATACACAGCTCAGCAGGCAGTATCACACGGGATAGGATTAGATACACAGCTCAGCAGACAGTATCACACAGGATAGGATTAGATACACAGCTCAGCAGGCAGTATCACACAGGGTAGGATTAGATACACAGCTCAGCAGACAGTATCACACAGGATATGATTAGATACACAGCTCAGCAGACAGTATCACACAGGAGAGGATTAGATACACAGCTCAGCAGACAGTATCACACAGGATAGGATTAGATACACGGCTCAGCAGACAGTATCACACAGGAGAGGATTAGATACACGGCTCAGCAGACAGTATCACACAGGAGAGGATTAGATACACAGCTCAGCAGACAGTATCACACAGGAGAGGATTAGATACACGGCTCAGCAGACAGTATCACACAGGATAGGATTAGATACACAGCTCAGTAGACAGTATCACACAGGATAGGGTTAGATACACAGCTCAGCAGACAGTATCACACAGGAGAGGATTAGATACACAGCTCAGCAGACAGTATCACACAGGATAGGATTAGATACACCGCTCAGCAGGGAGTATCACACAGGATAGGATTAGATACACAGCTCAGCAGACAGTATCACACAGGATAGGATTAGATACACAGCTCAGCAGACAGTATCACACAGGATAGGATTAGATACACAGCTCAGCAGACAGTATCACACAGGATAGGATTAGATACACAGCTCAGCAGACAGTATCACACAGGAGAGGATTAGATACACAGCTCAGCAGACAGTATCACACAGGATAGGATTAGATACACAGCTCAGCAGACAGTATCACACAGGAGAGGATTAGATACACAGCTCAGCAGACAGTATCACACAGGATAGGATTAGATACACAGCTCAGCAGACAGTATCACACAGGATAGGATTAGATACACAGCTCAGCAGACAGTATCACACAGGATAGGATTAGATACACAGCTCAGCAGACAGTATCACACAACTGAGGATTAGATACACAGCTCAGCAGACAGTATCACACAGGAGAGGATTAGATACACGGCTCAGCAGACAGTATCACACAGGATAGGATTAGATACACAGCTCAGCAGACAGTATCACACAGGAGAGGATTAGATACACGGCTCAGCAGACAGTATCACACAGGAGAGGATTAGATACACAGCTCAGCAGACAGTATCACACAGGAGAGGATTAGATACACGGCTCAGCAGACAGTATCACACAGGATAGGATTAGATACACAGCTCAGCAGACAGTATCACACAGGATAGGATTAGATACACAGCTCAGCAGACAGTATCACACAAGAGAAGCTGTGATCCAGGCTCAGCAGGCTGTATCTCACATGAGAGGCTTAGATACGGCTGTGCTGGCCGCTCCCAGTGTTTGGGGCTCTGGAGATGGTGAGGGAAGCGCCTGTGGCCCTCAGCGATGTGAGGAGAGGAGCAGGAGCCATGTCTGGGTGTACTAACATGGCCGCCGGAGGTGTAGGGGGCGGGGCTAGTGCTGACTGACCAGTGTGCCGGGCGGGGCCAGCCCTGTGACGTCACACCGCAAAGCATGCTGGGAGAGGAAACCTCCAGGAACCTGAGGGAAAGAGGAAGTTCTGCTGGAAACGTCCTGTAAAGAGGCTCTGATGTCCGGACAGCGGGAGGGAGAGCCCCGGCATGAGGAGCAGGTACCGGGGAGCCGGGAGCCGCAGGCAGTAGTGCAGTGTGTGATGTCTGTCGCAGCGGATGCTTCAGTAGTGCAGTGTGTGATGTCTGTCACAGCTGATGCTTCAGTAGTGCAGTGTATGATGTCTGTCACAGCTGGTGCTTCAGTAGTGCAGTGTATGATGTCTGTCACAGCTGATGCTTCAGTAGTGCAGTGTATGATGTCTGTCACAGCTGATGCTTCAGTAGTGCAGTGTATGATGTCTGTCACAGCTGGTGCTTCAGTAGTGCAGTGTATGATGTCTGTCACAGCTGGTGCTTCAGTAGTGCAGTGTGTGATGTCTGTCACAGCTGGTGCTTCAGTAGTGCAGTGTATGATGTCTGTCACAGCTGGTGCTTCAGTAGTGCAGTGTGTGATGTCTGTCACAGCTGGTGCTTCAGTAGTGCAGTGTATGATGTCTGTCACAGCTGGTGCTTCAGTAGTGCAGTGTATGATGTCTGTCACAGCTGGTGCTTCAGTAGTGCAGTGTATGATGTCTGTCACAGCTGGTGCTTCAGTAGTGCAGTGTATGATGTCTGTCACAGCTGGTGCTTCAGTAGTGCAGTGTATGATGTCTGTCACAGCTGGTGCTTCAGTAGTGCAGTGTGTGATGTCTGTCACAGCTGGTGCTTCAGTAGTGCAGTGTATGATGTCTGTCACAGCTGGTGCTTCAGTAGTGCAGTGTATGATGTCTGTCACAGCTGGTGCTTCAGTAGTGCAGTGTGTGATGTCTGTCACAGCTGGTGCTTCAGTAGTGCAGTGTGTGATGTCTGTCACAGCTGGTGCTTCAGTAGTGCAGTGTATTGTTGCAGTTGATGCTTCAGTAGTGCAGTGTATTGTGGCAGTTGACGCTTCAGTAGTGCAGTGTATTGTGGCAGTTGACGCTTCAGTAGTGCAGTGTATTGTGGCAGTTGACGCTTCAGTGGTGCAGTGTATTGTGGCAGTTGACGCTTCAGTGGTGCAGTGTATTGTGGCAGTTGACGCTTCAGTGGTGCAGTGTATTGTGGCAGTTGACGCTTCAGTGGTGCAGTGTATTGTGGCAGTTGACGCTTCAGTGGTGCAGTGTATTGTGGCAGTTGACGCTTCAGTGGTGCAGTGTATTGTGGCAGTTGACGCTTCAGTGGTGCAGTGTATTGTTGCAGTTGACGCTTCAGTAGTGCAGTGTATTGTGGCAGTTGACGCTTCAGTGGTGCAGTGTATTGTGGCAGTTGACGCTTCAGTGGTGCAGTGTATTGTGGCAGTTGACGCTTCAGTGGTGCAGTGTATTGTGGCAGTTGACGCTTCAGTGGTGCAGTGTATTGTGGCAGTTGACGCTTCAGTGGTGCAGTGTATTGTGGCAGTTGACGCTTCAGTAGTGCAGTGTATTGTGGCAGTTGACGCTTCAGTAGTGCAGTGTATTGTGGCAGTTGACGCTTCAGTAGTGCAGTGTATTGTGGCAGTTGACGCTTCAGTAGTGCAGTGTATTCTGGCAGTCGACGCTTCAGTAGTGCAGTGTATTCTGGCAGTCGACGCTTCAGTAGTGCAGTGTATTCTGGCAGTCACAGGCCGCACTGACATCCTGCGCATGCGCTGCTCTCCTGACGTCGGGGACACTGAAGTCTCTGCCGGAGAGGGACCTGGGAGGCGTCCACCAGTGTCTCCAGCAGTGGTCGTCATCTCCCATAGACGCCCATGTTATGGGGATGTATCCCAGCAGTTATACCAGTATAAGTGTCACATGACCACTGTGGCCATGATGGTTTACATTACTGGTATCACCACTGCGGCCAGTGTCAGGGTGCACCATACTTTACACTGCTCTTCCAGTCCTCAGTCCAGACAATAGAGAGAAGACCTCATCTCCTCTGATTTCTCCCAAATGTCCCTCATCATCTCCGGTCATTATAAGCATTTCTATGGGATTTCATGCGGATTCTACATTGACTCCTCTTCTTCCATTCAGGTTCCTGTGATCTAGGATTGTCCGATGACATCATCAGTACCAGATAATGGACGGAGACGGGGACAAGATGGCGGAGAGGATATTAGATCTTACCCTGGAGATACTCCTCCTGCTTACTGGAGAGGTGAGAGGTTCTGATGATGTCACATTACACCATTATCTATGGTAATTACAGGGGATGTGACTGGAGAGGTGAGAGGTTCTGATGATGTCACATTACACCATTATCTATGGTAATTACAGGGGATGTGACTGGAGAGGTGAGAGGTTCTGATGATGTCACATTACACCATTATCTATGGTAATTACAGGGGATGTGACTGGAGAGGTGAGAGGTTCTGATGATGTCACATTACACCATTATCTATGGTAATTACAGGGGATGTGACTGGAGAGGTGAGAGGTTCTGATGATGTCACATTACACCATTATCTATGGTAATTACAGGGGATGTGACTGGAGAGGTGAGAGGTTCTGATGATGTCACATTACACCATTATCTATGGTAATTACAGGGGATGTGACTGGAGAGGTGAGAGGTTCTGATGATGTCACATTACACCATTATCTATGGTAATTACAGGGGATGTGACTGGAGAGGTGAGAGGTTCTGATGATGTCACATTACATCATTATCTATGGTAATTACAGGGGATGTGACTGGAGAGGTGAGAGGTTCTGATGATGTCACATTACATCATTATCTATGGTAATTACAGGGGATGTGACTGGAGAGGTGAGAGGTTCTGATGATGTCACATTACACCATTATCCATGGTAATTACAGGGGATGTGACTGGAGAGGTGAGAGGTTCTGATGATGTCACATTACACCATTATCTATGGTAATTACAGGGGATGTGACTGGAGAGGTGAGAGGTTCTGATGATGTCACATTACACCATTATCTATGGTAATTACAGGGGATGTGACTGGAGAGGTGAGAGGTTCTGATGATGTCACATTACACCATTATCTATGGTAATTACAGGGGATGTGACTGGAGAGGTGAGAGGTTCTGATGATGTCACATTACACCATTATCTATGGTAATTACAGGGGATGTGACCGGAGAGGTGAGAGGTTCTGATGATGTCACATTACACCGTTATCTATGGTAATTACAGGGGATGTGACTGGAGAGGTGAGAGGTTCTGATGATGTCACATTACACCGTTATCTATGGTAATTACAGGGGATGTGACTGGAGAGGTGAGAGGTTCTGATGATGTCACATTACACCATTTTCTATGGTAATTACAGGGGATGTGACTGGAGAGGTGAGAGGTTCTGATGATGTCACATTACACCATTTTCTATGGTAATTACAGGGGATGTGACTGGAGAGGTGAGAGGTTCTGTCACGGTAGGTGAGGGAAGGGAAGAAAACCAAATATAACAATAGTAACAAAAACACCAGACTAGGCCCCAAAGGTATGGAAGAGGGAAAGGTCACCACCTGACAATTCCTGAGCCTTTCCCTGACTGCTGACAGCATGAGCAAATCCTAAAAGTGGAAGTGCTCATGCGCTGAAACCTAGGCCCTGCTGACACTGAAACAAAAGTGAAGGAAGGAGGACTTAGCTTTAGATGGACGGGGAGCAGGAGATCCACCAAACACCAGCTGAGAACTCCAGGAGCAAAAATAAACTGCGAGGGCTGCAGTGAGAGGCGGGTATAAATAGCACCACTAAATAACTAATGAGCAGAATATGTAGGGAGGTGGGATCCTTCCCAAAACAACAGCAAGGAAAAAGAGAAAGATCTGTCAGATAGACTCACGTGCAGCAAGTCTATCAGATCTTCTTAGGCCTCTCACAGGGCAGACTGTGACAGTACCCCCCCCCCCTTCTACGGGTGACCTCTGGGCACCCAGGACCAACCTTATACGGGTGTTCCCTGTGAAAGGCCTTAACAAGGCGACGAGCATTGACATCGGTTGCCAGAACCCACATTCTTTCCTCAGGACCGTATCCCTTCCAGTGTACAAGGGAACCACGAAGAACACGCGATTTGAGTATTCTGGAGATCTGAAACTCCAGATTACCATCTACCAAGACAGGAGGATGTGGCAAAGGAGATGATTCAGCAGGTTCCACATACATCTTCATTAAAGACCTGGGAAACACATTATGGATCTTCCAGGCCTGCGGAAGTTCCAGACGAAACACAACTGGATTAATAATGGCCGAGATTTTGTAAGGACCAATAAATCTTGGGCCCAACTTCCAAGAGGGTACTTTCAACTAGGGGTGGGCGATATGGGCTAAAATCTATATTGCGATATCATTTTAAGCATGTGCGATATGTGATATATATTGCGATATATTGTTTTCTATATTGGGGGGGGGGGGGGTGTTTAAACTTTTTTTTTAAACTTTTTATTTAATGACTATTAGCCTCCTTAAGGGCTAGAACCCTTGTCATATTCACCCTAATAGAGCTCTATTAGGGTGAATAGGACTTTACACTCTCCCTGCTGCCCTGTGCTTTGTGCACAAAACAGCAGGGAGCTGACCATGGCGCTAGCCTCTCATGTGCCCCCCAGTCTCTCATGTGCCCCCCAGTCTCTCATGTGCCCCCCCAGCCTCTGATCTGCTCCCCCAGCCTCTGATCTGCCCCCCCTCCCTCCCCAGTATTAATCATTGGTGGCAGTGGGCAGTTCCGATCGGAGTCCCAGCAGTGTAATGCTGGGGCTCCGATCGGTTATCATGGCAGCCAGGAGTCACGCTACTGAAGTCCTGGCTGCCATGGTATGTTAGTGAGCAGCATTATACTCACGCGCTCCGTGGCCGCCGGGCGCTCCTTCTTCTCATAGGTCTGTGCAGCGCATTGCTAATGCTGTAAGCATTAGCAATCCGCCGCACAGACAGAAGAAGGAGCGCCCGGCGGCCACGGAGCGCGTGAGTATAATGCTGCTCACTAACATACCATGGCAGCCAGGACTTCAGTAGCGTGACTCCTGGCTGCTATGGTAACCGATCGGAGCCCCAGCATTACACTGCTGGGACTCCGATCGAAACTGCCCACTGCCACCAATGATGGGGAGGGGGACCCTGTGGGATATGGCCGGCACATTCATTGGTGGCGCAGTGGCCACAGTCCCTCCCCTCCTCCTCCTACTCTGTCCTCATTGGTGTTCAGCGGCAGCCGCGCACAGTGGGGAGGGAGGGAGGGACTCCCTCCTTCTCCCTCCACTGTGCCGGCCAGCTCAGGAAAAAAATGGTGCGCGCAGAGAGCGCGATCATATCGCGGGCCGGCTATATAGGCGATATGGCGAAAATCCATATCGTGGCCCAAATTTATATTGCATATCGCCTATACCGCCCACCCCTACTTTCAACTTAATGTTCTTAGTGGACAACCACACCAAATCGCCCACACAGGTCCGGACCAGTCATACGTCTCTTGTCAGCCATCCGTTTATATCTTTCGCCCGTTTTGTTCAAATTAATTTGAATCTTCCGCCAGATAGAAGACAACGAAGAAGAGAATCTCTCCTCTTAAGGTATACCAGAGGATTCAGTCCCAGAAAAAGTACCAAACTGCGGGCGAAAACCATGTCACCATTTTTTGGCACATATCAGTGGACTCCTGTCTACAGTTATTCATGGCAAACTCCGCCAAGGATAAAAACGAAGACCACTCTTCCTGATTCTCGGCGACAAAACACCTCAAATAAGTCTCCAGATTTTGGTTAGTCCGCTCAGTTTGTCCATTCGACTGAGGGTGGAAATCCGAAGAGAGAGACAACTGAATTCCCAGATGAGTACAGAACACCTTCCAAAACCTGGAAACAAATTGCGCCCTCTTTCAGACACAACATCAGAGGGGATGCCATGTAATTTCACTGTTATCAACAAACACTTGACTGAGAGTTTCAGCATTGGGCAAACCTGATAATAGTATAAAGTGCACCATCTTACTGAAGCGGTCCACCACCACCAAAATCGCTGTCTTCCCAGAGGAATTTGGTAAATCAGTGATGAAGTCCATGGACAATAGCGTCCAAGGACGAGACGGGATGGACAGAGGAAGAAAAGATCCTGAAGGCCGAGTATGAGCCACCTTAGCATGTGCACAGGTCTCACAAGCTGCCACATAGCCCTCAACATATTTACGTAAACCTGGCCACCAGAATCTCCGGGAAATAAGATACACAGTGGATCTACTCCCAGGGTGTCCTGCAAGGACAGTATCATGGTGTTCCTTGAACACCTTGTGTCTAAGTCCTGAAAGAACAAACAACTTCCCTGGAGGACAGGAATCAGGTGCCTCACCTTAAGCCCCCAAAACTTCCGCCTCCAGTTCGGGATAAAGAGCGGATACCACCACCCCATGAGCCAAAATCGGAGCGGGATTGTCATGGTCTTACCTTCTTACTGTTCTCCTTCGTTTGACATGTACTGGCGGCCATCTTGGTTTCTGGGTTTCTTGTAGCCTCCCACCCTGCGGCTTCTCCTTCCCACTGGGAGGAGCTGGATGCCTAGCTCATATATATAGGAGGTCTGTGGCTTCAGTTCCTTGCTTGGTCCTTCTGTGTTCACATGCTTCTAAGACTGCTGCTGCTTCTGGTTCCTGATCCTGGCCTCGTCTGACTACCCCGTTGGTTCCTGATCCTGGCTTCGTCTGACTACCCCGTTGGTTCCTGATCCAGGCTTCGTCTGACTACCCTTCTAGTTCCTGACCCCTGTCTACGCAAGACCCTGCTTCGGTTTAGCCATCCGTTTGGACATTTGCTTACAGCTTGATTTTCAATAAAGCCTTCTTATTTCCACTTATCTCTTGTTGTACGTCTGGTTCATGGTTCCATGACAGGGATCCTCTGACTCTTTCCCCCCCCAGAAAAGCTACGCGGCAAAGCATCCGCTTTGACGTTTTTGGCCCAAGGGCGATAAGTGACCACAAAATTAAATCTGGTAAAAAACGATGACCATCTGGCCTGCATAGGGTTCAGACGCTTTGCTGATTGCAGGCAAGCCAGATTCTTATGGTCAGTAATTACCGTAATCAGATGAATCGCTCCTTCTAGCCAATGAGACCATTCCTCAAAGGCCAATTTAATGGCCAACAATCCTCTATTCCCAACATTATAATTTCTTTCGGCAGCAGAGAGTTTCTTTTAAAAAAAAAAAAAGCATAAGGGTGCCATTTGCCAGGAGAGGGACCCTGCGACAAAACTGCTCCGACTCCCACTTCTGACGCGTCAACCTCCACAATAAAGGGTTGAGACACATCGGGTTGCACCAGAATGGGAGTGGAAGCAAAACGTTATTTTATTGCAGAAAAAGCATGTAATGCCTCTTCCGACCATACTGAGAAGTCCACACCCTTCCTATTCATATCAGTCAAAGGCTTGACAATAGTAGAATAATTCAGGATAAATTTTCTGTAGTAATTAGTAAATCCCAAAAACGGCATTAGAGCTTTCTGATTCTCTGGTCGATCCCATTCCAGTACCGCATGGACCTTTTCGGGATCCATGCGAACACCTGAGGCAGAAAGTAAGTAACCCAGACACTGCAGCTCCTGAACAGCGAACACACATTTTTCAAACTTGGCATACAATTTATTCTCCCGAAGGATCAATAATACTCGTCTTAAATGATCCCGATCAGACTCCATATCAGGCGAGTAAATTAGTATGTCATCAAGGTAAATAACAACAAACCTCCCCACCAAATGATGAAAAATGTCATTGATAAAGTGCTGGCAGACCGCCGAGGCATTAGTCAAACCAAAGGGCATGACCAGGTTCTCGAAGTGGCCCTCAGGGGTATTGAAGGCCGTAGACCATTCATCCCCTTCCCTGATTCTTATCAGATTATAAGCCACCTCTTAAATTCAACTTAGAAAACACCTTGGCTCCGGCAATTTGATCGAGTAAATCTGAGATCAGGGGAAGGGGATAAGGATCACAGACAGTGATAAGATTTAGCTCCCGGAAATCTAAACATGGACAATGGGTCCCATCTTTTTTTTTAACAAAAAAGAAGCCAGCAGTCATAGGTGACTTTGATGGTCTAATATGTCGTTTTGCCTAACTCTCGGCAATATACGGTACTCTCGCATAGCTACTCTTTCGGGTTGGTAAAGATTATATAACCGAGATTTGGGCAATTTAGCTGCTGGAATAAGATTGATTGGACAATCATACTCTCGGTGAGGGGGCAACCCCTGATTTCCACCCTCAGAGAATACGTCCGAAAAATCTGAAAGAAACGGAGGTAACACCTTAGTGGATACCACAGAAATAGATGCACCGAGACAGTTGTCCATACAAAAATCACTCCAATTACTGATCTGTCTAGTTTGCCAATCAATGGTAGGATTATGTTTGATCAACCATGGTAAACCCAGTACCAGAGGAGCAGGCAAACCCTTCAGTACAAAACAAGAACTGGACTCAACATGAGAATCACTCGCCCTAAAATGAATATCCTGCGCAATATGAGTTAGATACTTCTGCGAGAGAGGAGCGGAATCAATAGCAAACACCGATATCCCTTTGTTTAATGCGCTTGTTTTAAAACCATGACTCTGAACAAATTGATAATCAACAAGGTTAGCCCCTGCGCCATGGTCAACAAATACTTCTAACTCTATATTTTCAGAGTCCAGTGCCACCATGGCAGGCAGGAGAAATCGGGTACTGCAGGTAGAAGACAAATATACTTTTCTGACTCCCCATTCACGCTACCAAGAGTAAGGGAACTCGATTTGTTTGTTTTTTTAAACCTTGAGGCTTATCCTCCCTGTCGGTATGAATATGTCAGGAATTTTGTACCAAAAGTGGTACATTTTTTTTGCATAAATATTTTATGGGCACAAATGACAGTACAATGGCAGGCAAGGGGCACTGTACAGTCATCAAATGTCAGATCTGATGTTATACAGTGTAATCCTCTCAGATTACACTGTATAACCTCTTTTATGTGCGTTTGTCACTTTTTATGTTTATATTTATTTGAATTTCCCGCCCAGTTCTGCTCCAATGCTCAGGTGCTGCTCGCAGGGAACGGAACCAGGAAGTCAAATGCCGGACGGTGTTCTGCCAGATCTCTATACCTTGCGAAACGTCTATACTGGAAGTGACGCGGCCGCACAGGAATCGGCTGGAGGAGCGCACATCCACTGGTTTAGGAAAGAATAATTGCAGCGCAGCAATAGAAGTACTTCGTGCACTGCGCGTGCGCACTTAGGGGTATAGAGATTTTGCAGTGCAAAATGTTGCATCAGATCTCTCTACCCCTGAGTGCTCACACGCGCACAAATCATCAGATCAAATCAGGATGAACTGCAACTGACGATTTGTGCGCAGTCAGGGGTAGGGAGATCTGATGCAACATTGTGCGCTGCAAAATCTCTATACCCCTAAGTGCGCACGCGCGGTGCACAAAGTACTTCTATCTCGGCGCTGCAACGATTCTTTCCTAAGCCAGTGGAGCACACCTTCCTCCAGCTGATTCCTGTGCGGCCGCGTCACTTCCGGTATAGACTTTTCGTAGGGTATAGAGATCTGGCAGAACACAAGCGCTCTTAGCGGAAAACATCGCCGGATCAAGGTGAAGGGACTCTGCAATGTTACCCCAAACGTGACTCGGGGTTACCGTTCCTGGCAGCGAAAATTAACCCCGAGTCACGCTCGGGAATACTGTCAGGGAGGTTAATAAAAGGACAAACATTAATGAAATGTCCTTCTGTACCACAGAAGAAACAAGAGTTTTCTCTGACCTCTAAAGTTCCTTTTACCATGACAAGAAGAGACCTGACCCAACTTCATAGGCTCATCACCAGACACTGGCTCAAGTGTCTCTGTGCCCCGAGGGACAGAAGGGAAAGTTTCCCCACATGATAGTACATCCTGGTTGAGGGGAACCTTGCACCTTTCCCTCAGGCATCTATCAATCCGTATGGCTAGGGATATGGCCGCCTCCAAACAATAGGGGTTCTCATGAAACGCAAGGGCGTCTTTTAGTCTCTGACAGAACTGACTACGGAGTGCTGGGTCATTCCACTCTGAGTCAGTCGCCCATCTTCTAAATTCAGAACAATACGACTCAGCAGAACGTTCTCCCGCGGCCAGAGAGACCCGGTCTGGATCATCATAAATCAGGCCCAAGTCTCTGAAAAATTCATCCACCGATCAGAGGGACTGGGAACAGATCAGCAGAGAAAAGGCCCAAGACTGAGCATCACCTTTTAGCAGAGAAATGATAATCCCCACTCTTAGATTTTCATCATCAGATGAGATCGGACGCAGACGAAAATACAATTTACAAGATTCTCTGAACCGAACAAAGTTATCACTTCCCCCAGAAAACCTATCTGGGAGAGTGACCTTAGGTTCAAGGCTGACCTGGTGCCCACTAGCGGAACCAGACGCCAGAGATCTGTCACGGCCTTTGGTGTGCGCTGTGACACTTTTGCCATGCTTGTAGTTGCCCGTGGCAACGAGTTGCTGTTAAGCATGCGGTGGCAGTGTCACGTCCTTTGTTGTGTGTGCCGTGACATGGTTGCCTTGCATGTTGTTGCCTGCGGCAACGTGTTGCTTTTTATGCTGGTGTGTATACTTCCCCTTTAAGTTGTTTCCTCCAGCAGCGGGCAAAGGAGGAAATAATTTAAAGGGGAAGTGCACGTGCATACTGAACACAACACGTTGCCACCGGCAACAGCATGCACGGCAACCATGTCATGGCGCTCAACAAAGGCCGTGACAAGATCTCTGACAAGGTCGGCTACCTCCAAAGACAATCCCTGCATGCGATCCACCAGTGCATCAACAACTTCTATTTCGCACAGAGCAAGGGAAAAAAATGACGGTATGGGCGGTTTATAATGTCACAGTCGGTGAAGGAAGGCAAGAAAACCAAATACAGCAACAGTAACAAAAACACCAGGCTAAGCCCCAAAGGTAGGGAAGAGGGGCTTAGCCTGACTGCTGACAGCATGAGCATTTCCTAAAGGTGGAAGTGCTCATGCGCTGGAACCTAGGCCCTGCTGACATTGAAACAAACCCTCAGCTAGGGAGCTGGAGATAAGACAACCGGTTCCTTGCTCTTGTGAAGGAACCAGCGTCTCCCTGAGGCCTAGCCAGAACACACAACAAAACGGAGGGAAGGAGGACTTTGCTTTAGACGGACAGGGAGCAGGAGATCCACCAAACACCAGCTGAGAACATACAGTCATGTGAAAAAATTAGGACACCCTTTGAAAGCATGTGGTTTTTTGTAACATTTTTAATAAAAGGTTATTTCATCTCCGTTTCAACAATACAGAGAGATTAAAGTAATCCAACTAAACAAAGAAAACTGAAGAAAAGTCTTTTCAAGATCTTCTGTAAATGTCATTCTACAAAAATGCCTATTCTAACTGAGGAAAAAGATAGGACACCCTCACATGTATTCCCTCTTAAATTGGCTCAGATCTCACACAGGTATATCACACCAGGTGCACATAATTAGTAGATCGTTACTCTGCATGTTGAATGAGGCTTGCCCTATTTAAACCTCAGACATTTAGTTTGGTGTGCTCCTGACCGTTGAAGTGAGAGTGAGCACCATGGTGAGAGCAAAAGAGCTGTCAGAGGACTTCAGAAAAAAGATTGTAGCAGCCTATGAGTCTGGGAAGGGATTTAAAAAGATCTCAAAAGATTTTGAAATCAGCCATTCCACTGTCCGGAAGATAGTCTACAAGTGGAGGGCTTTCAAAACAACTGCCAACATGCCCAGGACTGGTCGCCCCAGCAAGTTCACCCCAAGAGCAGACCGCAAGATGCTAAAAGAGGTCTCCAAAAACCCTAAAGTGTCATCTCGAGAACTACAGCAGGCTCTGGCTACTGTTGATGTAGAAGTACATGCCTCTACAATCAGAAAGAGACTGTACAAGTTTAACTTGCATGGGAGGTGTGCAAGGAGGAAACCTTTGCTTTCCAAGAGAAACATCGAGGCCAGACTGAAATTTGCCAGAGATAAAGTTGACAAAGACCAGGACTTCTGGAATAATGTTCTTTGGACAGATGAGTCCAAAATTGAATTATTTGGACACAACAGCAGAGGACATGTTTGGCGTAAACCAAACACAGCATTCCAAGAAAAGAACCTCATACCAACTGTGAAGCATGGAGGTGGAAGTGTCATGGTTTGGGGCTGCTTTGCTGCAGCAGGACCTGGTCAGCTCACCATCATAGAATCCACGATGAATTCTACTGTGTATCAGAAGGTGCTTGAAGAACATGTGAGACCATCAGTTAGAAAATTAAAGCTGAAGCGGAACTGGACCATGCAACATGACAATGACCCAAAACATACTAGTAAATCAACCAAAGATTGGCTGAAAAAGAAGAAATGGAGAGTCCTGGAATGGCCAAGTCAAAGTCCAGATTTGAATCCCATTGAGATGCTGTGGGGTGACTTGAAAAGGGCTGTACGTGCAAGAAACCCCTCAAACATCTCACAGCTGAAAAAGTTCTGCATTGAGGAGTGGGGTAAAATTTCCTCAGACCGATGTCGAAGACTGGTAGATGGCTACAAGAACCGTCTCACTGCAGTTATTTCAGCCAAAGGAGGTAACACTCGCTATTAGGGGCAAGGGTGTCCTATCTTTTTCCTCAGTTAGAATAGGCATTTTTGTAGAATGACATTTACAGAAGATCTTGAAAAGACTTTTCTTCAGTTTTCTTTGTTTAGTCGGATTACTTTAATCTCTCTGTATTGTTGAAACGGAGATGAAATAACCTTTTATTAAAAATGTTACAAAAAACCACATGCTTTCAAAGGGTGTCCTAATTTTTTCACATGACTGTATAAACTGCAAGGGTTATAGTGAGAGGCGAGTATAAATAGAACCACTAAACAGCTAATGAGCAGAACCTGTGGGGTGGGATCCTGCCCAAAACAGCAAGGAAAAAGAGAAAGATCTGTCAGATAGACTCATGTGCAACAAGTCTATCAGATCTTCTCAGGCCTCTCACAGGGCAGACTGTGACAGGTTATGATGATGTCACATTACACCATTATCTATGGTAATTACAGGGGATGTGACTGGAGAGGTGAGAGGTTCTGATGATGTCACATTACACCATTATCTATGGTAATTACAGATGATGTGACTGGAGAGGTGAGAGGTTCTGATGATGTCACATTACACCATTATCTATGGTAATTACAGGTGGACATGGCTGTAGAAGTGATGGACTCTGGAATGTACATGGTGACATTTATTATTATGTCTTCAATGAACAGGATTGCTCCACGGTGAAGAAGACGTCTAGTAATCTGATACATGAGCAGAACAATGAGAAGATCCTAGAAGTCGTCCACAAGATGATGGAGCTGCTGACTGGAGAGGTGACACCGCCGGGAATGCTGGGACATTATACAGTCACAGCACTGGAGGGGTCTGTGTGATGACGGTGTCATTGTGTTGTCAGGTTCCTATAAGGTGTCAGGATGTCGCTGTCTATTTCTCCATGGAGGAGTGGGAGTATTTCGAAGGACACAAGGGTCTGTACAAGGAGGTCAAGATGGAGGAGGACCAGCCCCTCACATCTCCAGGTAACGGACAGGACTAAATACAAATGTCCTGGAATTCTCTGTCTGTAAAGTCTGAGTCCAGTCTCTGTGTCTCCTGCAGAGAGAGCCATTCAGAGGACAACACCAGAGAGATGTCCGCGTCCTCTCCTTCCACAGGATGGTCAGGTAATAGAGATGTCCCCTCCTCTGTAGGAGGACGCCTTGTTTTATCCAGTAGTATTCTAGGTTTATACTGGTGTACTGAGCTGGAGATGGCGGGATTACAGCCGACCACAGACGCTCCATGTTCTCTGCTTCTTCCTACAAGTCTCTGGCTATGGAGACCACTGGTGGGAATAAGGAACCAATAGGTTTATGTCCCCGAGAGGAACGAGTCCGGACGCGTCTGGTAGAAGCCGATCTCCTCCACGGAAACCACCTGCAGCTTGTCCGGCCGTGCTGAGGATGCATGTGTACAAGGTTATTGACTGTGAGCTGCCATCTGATATCTAGGTCCAGCCTCTGGGAGACCTGCAGCCATTAGACTCAGATGACGACTGTTGTCAGGTCATTTGTGGTTGTCATGATAATTAAAGGGGTTATTACATAACAAGTATCACAGTGCAGTGAATGGGGCATTTCTGATGAAGGTTTATTACTATGTACATGCAGTAATAATATTGGTTGCATTTTTATGTACAGTACATTTTCCTTCTGGTAGCGCCCCCTGCTGTTTTTCCTGTGACTAAATATCTTGTCCACCTTCTCCTGCATTCAGGGATGGACACATGCTCAGTATCTTCTCTGCTCCCCTCCTCCTGTCGGTGCCGGTGCAGTCATCTCGTGGAGAAGCAGTGCAGACTCCTTTCATTCATCCCTACTTGTATCTCTACACGGGGGGGGGGGGCTATTACATATCATGTGGGGGGTTCAGCCTGCACAACCCTGTATGCAGGTGCAGATTGCTATGGCGAAATACAGATACAAACGCAAAAACACAAATGCAATCGCACTCTGCAACCAGCACTCTGCCCTGCCTCTATGCTGGATGTTGAATGAGGCATTGGTGTACATTTTGGCCAAAGCGTAATAAGCCACTCGCCACGTCAAGGTCGCCTCCATGAGTGGTCCCTAACACTAGTTCCTACCTGTTATGGGCCATGACAGCCACACAAAGTCCAGGGAGTGCAGGTACAGCATGCACGCGAAGCACACTCTGCTTTTAACCCCGTCCGGTGCCATTACAGCTTCCATCGGATCCAGGGATGCAAGTACCAACATGCATGCTGAGCCCACTATATACTTCTCCTGGAGCCAAATGGCTACTGGTAGGTGCTATATAAGCAGAGGCAGGGCAGAGTGCGATTGCATTTGTGTATTTGCGTTTGTATCTGTATTTTGCCATAGCAATGTGCACCTGCGTACAGGGTTGTGCTGACTGAACCCCCCACATTTTTTTCTTTGTAGTATATATTGGAGGCATGGCGATCTCCATGCAGTCATCCACACCTGACCAGTTAGTCTGCCCTGGAGGCTGGTTTTAAAGTCAGTATAAAACTGAGTCTGCTTATATAGCACCTACCAGTAGCCATTTGGCTCCAGGAGAAGTATATAGTGGGCTCAGCATGCATGTAGGTACTTGCATCCCTGGATCCGATGGAAGCTGTAATGGCACCGGACGGGGTTAAAAGCAGAGTGTGCTTGGCGTGCATGCTGTACCTGCGCTCCCTGGACTTTGTGTGGCTGTTATGGCCCATAACAGGTAGGAACTAGTGTTAGGGACCACTCATGGAGGCGACCTTGACGTGGTGAGTGGCTTATTACGCTTTGGCCAAAATGTACACTAATGCCTCATTCAACATCCAGCATAGAGGCAGGGCAGAGTGCTGGTTGCAGAGTGCGATTGCATTTTGTGTTTTTGCTATTACATATTATACTGCTACTTATTAGTGGAATCCCTGGGGCTGTGTGTGAGGGAGAGGGGCTTAGGAAGAGCTGGCTGCAGTGCACTCCTGGGAGATGCAGGTGCTTGATGGTCACATGGGATGAGCTGCTGCCCACCCACAGAGAATGGAGAGACCAGAGCTGCAGAGGAGGGAGTAAAGAAGCTAAAAAGGATGAATATTATACTGGAGAGCAGCGGTTTTTGCATTTCTGTACTTGAAGTGTTGGTATGCACTACTCCAGATAACTTCTACCAGGACGTTCTCCATGACAGCACCATATGTAGGTTGTCCTTCTGGTCTTCTGTAGGGACTAGAACACAGAGAAGTCAATAGGCCGCTCCAGCCTCCAGTGCTCTTCCTGTCTCTACAGAGGACAGGTGCAGAGAGGATTCCTGAGTGGAATTTTCCTGTTCTATCAAATTGTAGGATCTTTGTTAGGGTTGTATGGGGGTTTCCTCTCCTTCCAGCCCATGTCTAGACTGGCAAGTACCTTCCATGGTAGGGGTCCCGTAGCCCATCCCAGACCCTTTCTAGACCTTCTCAAATCAACTGTATGGGATGGTCATGTCCTGCTGAAGGGACCCTTCCCATCAGGTTTCATGTCGGGTATGTTGCTTCCCTATTTGAGCTCTCAGAAGGTCCTGGCAGGCAGTGTGAAGCATCTGAAGGCTTAAGTCCCCAGGTTCAGGACTCGCATCCGTCCAAGAGACTCTCCTGGAGGATCGAGTCCCTGGAGGAATAGAAGAGGAGCTTTATGAGAACATGAGTGGTAAGAATCAACCAGTGCCCGAATACACACGTGAGTGGGCTTTTATGCCATTGCACTCAACAGACACTGCAGCATCAACAGAGCGGTAAGAGCCTCAGTGAGGCCGCCCTGAATCGCTTATCCACACTGGGCTGTGACTAGACCTATTCGCTGGTAATCATCATTTATAGCTGCTATATTGCTGTACACTCAATACCGAGACTTCCTCCACACTGATATTGCTGTGTTTCCATTCTTGAGACGTTTTATACTGGATTTCGATTTTTTTGATTCGTGAAATGGTCCTTTGATGTATTTATTCCCCATCTAGAGACATTTATTCCATTTCACTTTTCCTGATCAGTGGATTCATTTTATTTTATTTTATTTATGTATGTATTGGGTATATGGATTTACTCATATTTTATCTTGATCCTTTTATGGTCTACTATTGCATTGGAATAAATTACTGTCACATTTTTACAAGATGAGACGCGGCCTCTAGGCCGGACACAAGATGAGATGCGGCCTCTAGGCCGGACACAAGATGAGATGCGGCCTCTAGGCCGGAGACAAGATGAGATGCGGCCTCTAGGCCGGAGACAAGATGGGATGCGGCCTCTAGGCCGGAGACAAGATGGGATGCGGCCTCTAGGCCGGAGACAAGATGAGATGCGGCCTCTAGGCCGGAGACAAGATGGGATGCGGCCTCTAGGCCGGAGACAAGATGGGATGCGGCCTTTAGGCCGGAGACAAGATGAGATGCGGCCTCTAGGCCGGAGACAAGATGAGATGCGGCCTCTAGGCCGGACACAAGATGAGATGCGATACGGTAGGGCATGGAGACATACATGTTTGGTATGTATCCTAGGGTACATTTGCCCACAAATGTTCCAGATGCCCCTGTAGATCCTCCACACTCATAGGTTGCTGAAGCTCGCATTTCAGATGTTCCCATAAATGCTTTATAGGTAATAAAATAGGAGACATTCCTGGAGAAGCCTCGCTGTGCACAGGAGAGCATATCCAGCTGAAAAGTGCTGAGAAGAATACATGTGGCGACAGGATGTGCTGCACATATCGCTGAGCTGTTAGTGCCCCTCGGAACACTACTAGGGGTCACCGACTGTCATATGCGATGGCTCCCACGATCATCACACCAGCAGTTAGGGCAGTATGTCGCTCCATAGCAAAGGATTGAAGCGCTCACCAGGAGACCTCCATACTTGACCCAAACAGAGCCTAGAATTGTCACTAAAGACAATACGGTTCCAGTCTGTAGTAGTCCAGGTTTTCCAATCAGGACATCCCTGAAAACGAAGATTATGGTACCTGCACTAACATAACCAGTGCGCCCAACATTTCCTAAAAGCTAAGTCAGAACAGCCTAGATCAGTGGTGGCGAACCTATGGTGCTGGTGCCTGAGGCAGCACTCGGAGCCCTCTCTGTGGGCACCCTCTGCCCAGTGACTTTTCAAAAACCTGGTAGTAGAGATCCTGGCCTTCCTCAGAGAAAGAGATCTCATCATAGTTTGGACAATTTTCTTTTAATGGCAGAATCCACTTCAATTCTCCAGACTACCTATAAATTGTGGATTTTGCAGAATTGTTGAATCGTGAAGATCAAGAAATCAGATTTCTCTCCAGACACCAGGAAGATTTTTTGACCAACACTCATTTCTGCCAATTCTCAAACATGAGATGATACAGGGAAAAATATCAGTCTTCTAGAGAAAGAGCCACTGCTTATTAAAGGAAGCTATGGACATCTTGGGGTTAATGACCTTCTGCATCTCCACAGTTCTTTGGAGCCAGTTTCACGTCTGTTCTCTCCGGGAATTGATTCTTACTGCCTCAACCAAACAATTCATCTTCCCAGAGTAAGAAGACGGGCTTTACTTTCATGGCATTTCCCAGAAAATCTGTAATGAGGGATTCTTTGGAATGTAAGTCCCTATGGATACCAGCAAAAAGGGATGAGGTGCTCAGGAATAGAATATGGGCCTAGCATGCTCATTTCCTCCTTTTCCTTTTATCCCGGCCGTCCTGAACAATATATGGTTAAAAGCAACCAGTGTCATTCAAATTACTTAATTCTGTCCAAAGCACAGCTGGTTCCCGATCCTGAAGTATTTATTTCTGGAAGACCCAGAAACTCTTTATCTAAGATAAAATATTGTTCTTCTCCAGGGCCCTCTTCTGTATCGAAAGGTCCAGATGCAGAAATCCTGAAAGCTTGAATCCTGAGAGGGGAATCCAGAAAATTCAGGGACTGTCAGAGTAATATCTACCTTACAGCAAGGAAGGTAGAGTCCCAAGGAAGTTACCTCGCCAGTTTACAGGGAAGTTTGGTGGAGATTTTGCTCCTGGTACGAATCTGAATGTTCGGCCCCTTTTCAGGCTACTTTCACATTAGCGGCAGCCTTCTCCGGGCAAACATGCTGAGAGGCGGCCGGAATAAAACTACAAGATGTCGTTTTATGTTCACCCGCCGGAGAAGGCGGCCGCTAATGTGAAAGTAGCCTTAATTAAATCAAATCTTTGGATTTTCTTCAGAAGGGATATGATAATGGCATTAGACCCAGGAGCCTAAAGGTACAGATCTCAGCCCTGGGTTGTTTTCTGGACCTTCCCCTTGCAGACTATAGATGGATCAAAATGTTCATTAAGGCTACATCCTGGATCAGACCAGCCCTAAAACAATCCATTCCTCTTTGGGACCTAACTTCAGGGGTCTCTGCGATACTCTTGAGGAGTTGAGTTTGAGATTCTTGTCCCTTAAAACTGTTTTCCCAGATGCCATTACCTTGGCCCGTAGGGTCGGGAAATTACAGCCCCTTCGCATCAGTGAGTCTTACCTGAATAATTTCAATAAGATCATCCTAAAAGTGTATCCGACCTTTCTCCCTAAAATTGCCTCAGCTTTTCACCTTAACCAAGAGATGTTTTTTCCATCTTTTCAATACATCCCCTAACAATGGTGATTCCACATCTTAGATGTCAAAAGATCAAGTGCTGGGGCCCACTGCTCCTGGGAGGGCCACTGTGCCCCCTCACTTCTGCAGCTGTGTCCTGGTCTTTATTAAACTGCCTGTTCTGAATTCTAAGGCACCTTACCCCAGCAACGCGGACCATTTTCGCCATGTGCACTGCAGCTGTGGGCGGCCGCAGGACTCGGAACAGGGTAGATTGAATTTCCTGATGTCATCCGCCCATGTGACCTGTGGGGGAGGTGCAGAGAGCTGTGTTCCTGTAGGGACAGGGGCCTGGCTGGAATGTGGTGAGGCCTAGCTGTGTGTCTGTCTGTCTGTCCGTGTGTTTCTCCCTGTGTCCTTCTATCCCTGTCTATCACCATGCCCACAGTGCTACTATGCCTTGACGCAGCTGCATCAGGGCGTTCTGTGCGGGGGAATAAGAAGATGGAAGAGGAGGCAGCGCCGCGAGCATGGAGTCTGTAGGAGAGACACAGGGAGGCACACTAAGGACGTAGGTAACACTACCACATTATCAGCACTAGTGTCATCTGTGGTGTTACATAGGACTGCAGGTGACATCTACTACATTATCTGTACTCAGAGCGATCACTGTGTAAGGGGTCCCACTGAGACTTGATCGCCCAAGGGCCCACGTGAACCTGGAGCATTGAGATCCTGGAGATAAGATCAAAATCAGTTCATACAGTCCTCAGGAAGGAACAAGGAGAAGAAGGTCTCAAAGACCACCTTGGCGAGGTGGCTGAAGACTGCAATCCAATGAGAGATTTGACCCAGACTCCCTTCTCCCCCAACCACATTCTTATCTGGTATCGCTCCAGGTGGTGCTGTCATGGAGGATGTACTGAAAAGTAGAAATGAGTCCAGTAATTGTCTGCCATGACCCCAGCCTTACTCCTTCCCATGGTTTGTATTACATTGGTAATGAGTAAATACATATTTAGTTGCATCCATCCTGGTGTAGTATTTCAGAAAACACTGGAGGGAGATGGTGAGAGGAGCCTTGTAACCTCTCTGTGTTCCTGTCCCTGCAGAAGACTAGAAGGGCAATCTCCATGTGGTGCTGTCATGTCGGACTCCAGAGAAACCAGTCGCTGGTAGAATTCCTACTTCTTAATTTGTGGGATAATCCCTTTAAAGAGGTTATCCAGCCTAATTATTTAACAGACCCCTTCAGAGTGGCTGGATTCATACTTACCTGATCCCTGCTGGTGGCTTCCAGCTCCATCGATACATGGGCACCTCTGCAGATCCCGGGTCTCTGAGAATCAACATCCAGTTGACAGGGCAGGGGAGCACCTGCCACCCATGCAGTACGTCACTCAGTCATGTGCCACATTGGTCTCAGGTCACCACTGCTGCCAGTCCTTGTCTGCAGCAGTTGCGCCCAAGCTCCCAACTATCTCCACCCCCGCCCCCCCTGTCAACAGTGTGTTGATTTCCACAGACACAGCACCTGCAGAGTCGACAGTGGAGCAATGAAGCCAGAACACAGAGGCAGGGACCAAGTAAGTATGAACTCCACCGGGGGTCTGCCTCTCTGAAGGGGTCTATTACACAAGTTTAAAGATGGATAACTCTTTTAATGATCTTTTGTAGGCATCTAAAACATTCCACTCAACTTGTCCGACTGTCCTGTAATTCACAATATTTGTTTCACACATTTTGAATCAGGATGAAGATCTGAACAAAATTAGTGCTACAGAGACAGATGTGAGGGGCGATGAGGAATACAAGAAGGAGATTCCTACAGAGACAGATGTGAGGGGCGATGAGGAATACAAGGAGGAGATTCCTACAGAGACAGATGTGAGGGGCGATGAGGAATACAAGGAGGAGATTCCTACAGAGACAGATGTGAGGGGCGATGAGGAATACAAGGAGGAGATTCCTACAGAGACAGATGTGAGGGGCGATGAGGAATACAAGGAGGAGATTCCTACAGAGACAGATGTGAGGGGCGATGAGGAATACGAGGAGGAGATCCCTACAGAGACAGATGTGAGGTGGGATGAGGAATACAAGGAGGACATTCCTACAGATAAGAGTCCAGGTGAGTAGTGACCACTAAATGAAGCAGAGACGAGTCTGTAACCGTAATGACCCTGAACTTGACTTCCCCTATAGCAGGCGCCTTCCCCAGGTACTTACAGTGTCCCCCAGTACTCAGATACCCCCAGGACTTACATTAGGATCAAACTGTGTAACAGCCGGACCATCCCTTGAAGAATAATACAAAGCACATATCCCAACACAAGCAGGTAAGAAGAAAGCCAGGAGATGGGAGCTTATCAGTAGATGAGTAGAACAGGATGGGGATGGTAATCGGACAATAAAACAGACGGATGATGGTGTCACCACCAGATCTTTGAGGAGTTCTGTTAGACGTTCTTCAGTACCTTCTGCATGATCTTCATTTGTTTTGCTTTAGTTTTGACAGCTCTCCTACCTCTCCCAGCTGTCATCTATTAGCAGTGATTGCCTCCCTATATATCTCCTTCCCATACTGCCTTACCTTGCGGTTTATACACCTTCCTGGAGTGTGCTGATGCTAGGAGCTGTTACTGCAGCATCCACAAGATAAGTCTGTTTCTTTTTTTCTGTTTTCCTGTGGGCTTGATCCTAGGTGACCCTGACTCCCTCCGTATTAAGTGTAGGGAGCCGGTGGTCGTGTCCCCTCACTATTATAGGGTGTTCAGGTGTCATACAGTCGAGGAACGAGGGTATGCAATTTTCTACCATTGAGATTTTTGCATAGGCTGAGCAGTAAGGGAGAGAGCTAGGGCTGTTACAGGGCTAACCCTTTGGTGCCTTAGTTTTGGTTCAAGTCAGTCGGATCTTCATTTGTGTCTTCTAGTTTTCTGTAACACCATCCGTGACAGATGGGGGTTATATGGTGAACGGATGATTGAACAGACAATATGTCGCCCTTACTGGAGCTTTCCCTGAAACCTTCCTTAGATCTGGCCTTACATGCTGACCCTAATACCAGACATCACTGTCCCTTAAGACATTCCTATGAAAAATCCTAATCGGTAAAACTGACCCTAAGGCCTCATGCACACGACCGTTGTGTGCATCCGTGTCCGTTGTTCCGTTTTCCGTGATTTTCTGAGGACCCATTGACTTTCAATGGGTCCGTTGAAAACTCGGAAAATGCACAGTTCGTCATCCGCGTCCGTGATCTGTGTTTTCTGTCCGTCCAAAAAATATGACCTGTCCTATTTTTTTGACGGACAACGGTTCGCAGACCCATTCAAGTCAATGGGTCCGTGAAAAAACACGGAGGCACACAAGATTGCCATCCGCGTCCGTAGGCTACTTTCGCACAGACGGATCCGCAGATCCGTCTGCATACAGCTTTTTCAGAGCTGAGTTTTCACATCGTGAAAACTCAGATCCGAAAGTCTATTCTAACACAGAGGCGTTCCCATAGTGATGGGGACGCTTCAAGTTAGAATATACTAGGAACTGTGTACATGACTGCTCCCTGCTGCCTGGCAGCACCCGATCTCTTACAGGGAGCTGTGATCCGCACAATTAACCCCTCAGGTGCCGCACCTGAGGGGTTAATGTGCGGATCATAGCCCCCTGTAAGAGATCAGGTGCTGCCAGGCAGCAGGGGGCAGACCCCCCTCCCTCCCTCCCCAGTATTAAATTCATTGGTGGCCACCGATGATGGGGGGGATTTAAATTGAGGGGAGGCCGCAGTGGCCACCAATGAATTTAATACAGGGGAGGGAGGGGGCCGCACTGGCCACCAATAAATTTAAAACTGGGGAGAGAGGGGGGGTCTGCCCCCTCCTGCCTGGCAGCACCTGATCTCTTACAGGGGGCTATGATCCGCCCAATTAACCCCTCAGGTGCAGCACCTGAGGGGTTAATTGTGCGGATCACAGCCCTCTGTAAGAGATCGGATGCTGCCAGGCAGCAGGGGGCAGACATGTACACAGTTCGTAGTATATTCTAACTTGAAGCGTCCCCATCACTATGGGAACGCCTCTGTGTTAGAATATACTGTCGGATCTGAGTTTTCAGATCTAACTCAAATCCGATGGTATATTCTAACATAGAGGCGTTCCCATGGTGATGGGGACACAACTCAAGTTAAAATATACCCTGACTTTACATTGAAAGTCAATGGGGGACGGATCCGTTTGCAATTGCACCATATTGTGTCAACGTCAAACTGATCCGTCCCCATTGACTTGCATTGTAAGTCAGGACGGATCCGTTTGGTTCCGCACGGCCAGGCGGACACCAAAACGACTTTTTTTTTATCACGGAAGACACACGGAAGAAAAAACGGACACGGATAATGGAACAACGGAACCCCGTTTTGCGGACCGTGAAAAAATACTGTTGTGTGCATGAGGCCTAAAACAGACAACAGGAGGACACTAAGACGCAACCCAAACTGAGCAGAGCTGAACTAGAATCAAGGCAGGACAGACTGAAACATGGAGCATCCCCTCCCCCCAACCACACAACAAAGTGACTAAAAAATGGTGAATCGCATGGTTTTTATTTATTTCTGTTACGGCGCTCACCGCATAGAGATATTTTTTAATAATTTAATAGTTTGGACTTTTCGGACGCAGCGCTATGTAATATGTTTATTTATTGTTTATATTTTTTATATGTAAAATTGGGAAAGGGGGGGATTTAAACTTAATATTTTAGGGTACTTTCACACTAGCGTTTTTTTCTTTTCCGGCATGGAGTTCCGTCACAGGGGCTCTATACCGGAAAAGAACTGATCAGTTATATCCCCATGCATTCTGAATGGAGAGTAATCCGTTCAGGATGCATCAGGACGTCTTCAATTCAGTCATTTTGACTGATCAGGCAAAAGATAAAACCGCAGCATGCTACGGTTTTATCTCCGGCGAAAAAAACTGAAGACATGCCGGATCCGGCATTTTTCCCCATAGGAATGTATCAGTGCCGGATCCGGCATTCAAAATACCGGAATGCCGGATCCGTCCGCGCAGACCGTTAAAAATGTGTAAAAAGATACAAGATGGATCCGTCTGTCCGCATGACAAGCGGAGAGACGGATCCGTTCTGGCAATGCATTTGTGAGACGGATCCGCATCCGGATGCGTCTCACAAATGCTTTCAGTCACATCCAGATCGGCGGATCCGACAGGCAGTTCCGACGACGGAACTGCTTGCTGGATCACACTGCCGCAAGGGCGTCACGTTTTGGCTCCGGATGCGTCCCGGGTGCTTTGCGGTAGTTTTGACTGCGATTGTGTTCCGTTTTTATTGCGCGGGTGCATGCAATGTGTTTTGCACGCATGTGATAAAAAACTGACTGTGGTACCCAGACCCGAACTTCTTCACTGAAGTTCAGGTTTGGGTTAGGTGTTGTATAGATGTAATTATTTTCCCTCATAACATGGTTATAAGGGAAAATAATAGCATTCTTAATACACAATGCTAAGTAAAATAGGGCTGGAGGGGTTAAAAAATAATAATAATTTACCTCACCTTAATCCACTTGTTCACGCAGCCCGGCTTCTCTTCTGTCTTCATCTGTGAGGAAAAGGACCTGTGGTGACGTCACTGCGCTCATCACATGGTCCATCACATGATCCATCACCATGGTAATTGACCATGTGATGAGCTCAGTGACATCACCACAGGTCCTTTGACAGGTCCTGGAGAAAGAACAGGAGACCGGCAGCTACGTGATCAATTGGAGGAGGTGAGTTAATTATAATTTTTTCTTTTTTAACCCTCATTGGCACTGCACCACCAATGTTTATTATACTGGGGTGTTGGGGGGAGGGCGCACTGCGCCACCAATGAAGATAACTGACCTGTTAATACAAATACAGGAGGCGGGTGCCGTAATCAAATAGCCGGCACCCGACCTCTATGGCAGGGAGCTGCGATCCACTGCAGTTTAACCCTTCAGGTACAGCACTGCCGCTGATCACAGCTCCCTGTCAGAGGCAGGATGTCGGCTATGCGATTCTGCTGCCGGCACCTGCCTCCTGTATTAAAAGTTAAAGACGACCTTATATGGGTTCGGACTTTGTTAAGCAGCAGGCTACACAGAGCGGCGCCCAGGAATGTCCCAGCACTTACTATTATTCCTGGGCGCCGCTCCGTTCGCCCGCTGTGTGCCTGTGCCCACACATTTCCGTCTCCTGCAGTCCTGCTCCATATGCTAATTACTATCGGAGCAATGGGGAGGAGACATCAGCTTCTCTAGTGGGTGTTCCTACAGCGCTACAGCCAGGGAGAAGGAGCACCCACTAGAGAAGCTGATGTCTCCTGCCCATTGCTCCGATAGTAATTAGCATATGGAGCAGGAGACAGTAATGGGGCAGTTCGGGCGAATGGAGCGGCGCCCAGGAATAACCGTAAGTGCTGGGACATTCCTGGGCGCTGCTCTGTGTAGCCGGACCCATGAAAAGTACTATCTTCCCATTGGTGGCAGCGGCACAGGGGGGAAGTGAGAGACTGCTTCCTTCTCCCCTGTGCTGCTGAGGGAACATGAGCGCGCCGACAGCAGCACATGATTGCCTGGCTTTTGCCTGTTGTAACAGCTCTGTTCTTCTTGCCTGACCCTTCTATGTACTTAGGGCCATTCTGCTTTTAGGTGTGGGGTCACATGACACAATTGGACAGCCCTCTTGTCAGTTATGAATTTTGATAGCTCACCCCTAATACCAGGCAGCAGCAAACTAGGTGAATAGATCAGCCTCAGAGAAATACCTGACGGTAGCGCAAGTGTCCCTGTTCTCACGAATTTTGATAGCTGCCTTCAATTTGTAAAAGATTATATTAATTAAAAATAATTTAAAAAATGTTTTGTTCTTGGTAGATGACTGTACTTGGCGCTTGAAGAAACATCTCATATCTACATATTATAATGCAGATGATCCAGGTGTCATATCAGATACATATGAAGAACGTGCCATTATCCCAGATGTACCCTCAGACCTACACAGCAAAAATCTATCATCTCATCCTTTAAAACAAGTCCGATCTTCTAATTCATCACATACTTTTACTCAGAATGAAACTCACAGAAGAGGTTCTGGAACCCAAAGAAGAGCTCAGAAAAAGCCGTATTCATGCTCAGAATGTTGCAAATGTTTTACTTGGAAATCAAGCCTTCTTCAACATCAAAAACATCACACAGGGAAGAAGCTGTATTCATGTTCCAACTGTGGGAAATGTTTTACTAATAAATCAAGACTTGAAAACCATCACAGAATTCACACAGGAGAGAAGCCGTTTTCATGTTCAGAATGTGTGAAATGTTTCAGTCGGAAATTATTACTTGAGAGACATCAGAGAATTCACACAGGGGAGGAGAGCTATTCATGTTCAGAATGTGGGAAATGTTTATCTCAGAAATCATCACTTGAGAGCCATCAGAGAATTCACACAGGGGAGAAACCCTATTCATGTTCAGAATGTGGGAAATGTTTTACTCAGAAATCATCACTTGAGAGCCATCAGAGAGTTCACACAGGGGAGAAACCATATTCATGTTCTGAATGTGGGAAATGTTTTACTCGGAAATCAATTCTTAAGAGCCATCAGAGAATTCACACAGGAGAGAAACCATATTCGTGTTCAGTATGTGGGAAATGTTTTACTACTAAATCAATTCTTGAGAGCCATCGGAAAATTCACACAGGGGAGAAACCATATTCATGTTCAGTATGTGGAAAATGTTTTACTGAGAAATCAAGTCTTGCAAACCATCACAGAATTCACACAGGAGAGAAGCCGTTTTCATGTTCAGAATGTGTGAAATGTTTCAGTCGGAAATTATCTCTTGAGAGACATCAGAGAATTCACACAGGAGAGAAACCATATTCATGTTCAGAATGTGGCAAATGTTTTACTTTGAAATCAAATCTTGTGAAACATCAGAGAATTCACACAGGAGAGAAACCATATTCATGTTCAGAATGTGGCAAATGTTTTACTGAGAAATCAAGTCTAGATAAACATCAGAGAAATCACACAGGAGAGAAGCCGTTTTTGTGTTCAAAATGTGGTAAATGTTTTACTCGGAAATCATCTCTTGTTAAGCATCAGAGAATTCACACAGGAAACAAGCAATTTTAAATCCTTCCTGTAAAATATGCCATGAATTTCCATATTTTTTCTTGCTATCATTTATAGCGAGAAGACTCAGCTTTGTTATAAAAATATTGCATATATATTGAAGCAGTAATTAAAACAAAATATCAGTATATTCAGAAATGTAGTTACAGCTGTTATAATTGTAGATCTTAAAGGGGTTGTACAAGAATGAGGGGGTTTGGCAAACTCCCCTCACTTTACTGGATCTGTAAAGGGAAGATTACTTACCTGCTTCCTGGCGCTGGCTCTCCGCTCCTTCTCTTCCAAGCCTGCAATGCTCGGCTGGGCTAATCTGGTTTACATTGCCACAACCGACACTGACCGCGGCGGAGACTGGATCCCCTTGTGTCATGTGACTATTTGCCATGACGTAAGGGAAACCGGTAACCATGATCGTCCATGAATTATATAATACTAGACATTAAGCCCGTTACAATAACAGGTGCTAGAACAGTAGTGCATAAACATTAGTAGGAACAGTCTATATTCAATAGCAAGGGAACTTGACCACACAGACTGGTGGCTGCGGCTGAGATTGCTGACTGGTGGCTGCGGCTGAGATTGCTGACTGGTGGCTGCGGCTGAGATTGCTGACTGGTGGCTGCGGCTGAGATTGCTGACTGCGGCTGAGATTGCTGACTGGTGGCTGCGGCTGAGATTGCTGACTGGTGGCTGCGGCTGAGATTGCTGACTGGTGGCTGCGGCTGAGATTGCTGACTGGTGGCTGCGGCTGAGATTGCTGACTGCGGCTGAGATTGCTGACTGGTGGCTGCGGCTGAGATTGCTGACTGGTGGCTGCGGCTGAGATTGCTGACTGGTGGCTGCGGCTGAGATTGCTGACTGGTGGCTGCGGCTGAGATTGCTGACTGCGGCTGAGATTGCTGACTGGTGGCTGCGGCTGAGATTGCTGACTGGTGGCTGCGGCTGAGACTGCTGGCACTGACTGGTGTCTGAAACTGAGACTGCTGGCACTGACTGGTGGCTGTGGCTGAGACTGCTGGCACTGACTGGTGGCTGTCGCTGAGACTGCTGGCACTGACTGGTGACTGTGGCTGAGACTGGTGACTGCAGCTGAGATTGCTGACTGTGGCTGAGACTGCTGGATGCGGCTTGTGGCTGAGACTGCTGGCTGTAGCTGAGACTGCTGACACTGACTGATGCTTGAGATGGCTGGCACTGACTGGTGGCTGACACTGCAGGCACTGTGGCTGTGGCTGTACAACTGGCATTGACTGCTGGTAGCGACTGGTAGGTTAGACTGCTGACGGGCTCCTCTCTATAGCTGATAGTGCTGGGACTGACAAACAGAAATGGTCGAACGCTCCAACCTGCTTTCTGGCGCGCAGGTGTTGGCGGTGCAGGCGGCATGTGGAGTGCCGTGTCCTGATTGGTCGGCACGCTGGTGTAAGCGGTGCTGGGGGCGTGTTATTATTAGGGTTATTCCAGCAGAATATAAATCTTTTGCTAGAGGTAGTTGTGCATTGTGTGTGTGTGTATGTATATATATATATAACTCTTTTTATGAGGCAAGGTAGCAACAAAATGGCTGTTCTGGCAGTTTTTATTTTTTGCGTTTTTACAATGTTCACCTGACAGAGTAGATATTGTGATAGTTTTATAGAACAGGTCGTAACAATGCGGCGATACTTAATAAGTCTATTTTTTTATTTTATTTTGGAATTACAATAAAACTTTTTTTGAAAAAAAACATGTTATTGTGTTTCCATTTTCTGAAAGCCATATTTTTTTTATTTTTGGGTGATTGTCTTAGGTAGGGTCTCATTTTTTGCAGGATTAGATGACTGTTTGATTGGTACGATTATGGGGCACATATTACTTCTTGATTACCTGGTTTTACACTTTTTGTGATGTAAGGTTTTTTTATGGTGTTCACCACATGGGTTGGATCACATGCTATTTTTATAGACCAGGTTGTTACAGATATGACGATACCTAATGTGCATTTTTTTTTTTACTTTTATTTAATTAAAGCATGCTTGAAAGAAAAATTATGTTTTTGTGTCTCCATTTTCTGAAAGCCATATGTTTTTTACGATTGGCTTATGTAGGGGCTAATTTTTTGTGGGATGAGGTCACGGTTTGATTGGTGCTAATTTTGGATACATATGACTTTTATCAATTTTTTTAAACCGTTTTTTGGGAAGTGCTGTGGGCTAAATTGCTATTCCATCACAGTTTTTCCTTTTTATTTTTTATTTTTTTTATGCTGTTCACCATGCGGTAAAAGTAACATGATCCTTTTATAGATCAGGTCCTTACGGACGCGGCAATATCAGAAATGTTTAGGGTTTTTTATTTTTTACATTTTTAACCAATTAAGTGTAGATATATAGGAAGGTATTATTTTTTTACTTTTTTCACTTTTTAAAAAAACAATTTGACCCAGTCCCACTTAGTTATTATAGATCCAGTGGGTCTGATGGCTTACAATACACTGCAGTACACGATATAGTGTACTGCAGTGTATTGAACTCACACTAAGCCTTTAGCAGGAGCCTGATCAGATATACCACGGCAAGCCGGATGCCTGTGAAGGCGTCCGGTTGCCATGGTAACCATTGGGATGCTGCCACAGCGCAACGGCCTTATGGGGGAGCTCCCTCAGTTTATTATGCAAGCATCGCCCGCTGCCACAGCAGAGCAGCGGCCCGATGGTTAGCCCCTCCATGCAGCGATCACTAAGGAAGGGGTTAAATGGCTGACATTGGTGCTAACACTCTACCCTGCTGCATCTCTGCCATCCTAAAAGTGGCTGGGGGTGCTATGCACTGTGCCATCTTGAAACGGGAAGGGGGGGTGCTGTGTGCTCTGCCATCTTGAAAGGGGGGGTGCTGTGCGCTCTGCCATCTTGAAAGGGGGGGTGCTGCGCGCTCTGCATTTTGAAAGGGGGCGGGGGTGCTGCGCGCTCTGCATTTTGAAAAGGGGCAGTGGTGCTGCGCACTGCCATCTTGAAAGGGGGGTGCTGTGCGCTCTGCCATCTTGAAAGGGGGGGTCCTGTGCACTCTGCCATCTTGAAAGGGGGGTGCTGCGCGCTTTGCATCTTGAAAAGGGGCAGTGGTGCTGTGCGCTCTGCCATCTTGAAAGGGGGGGGTGGTGCGCACTCTGCCATCTTGAAAGGGGGGGTGGTGCGCACTCTGCCATCTTGAAAGGGGGGTGCTGCGCACGCTGCATCTTGAAAGAGGGCGGGGTGCTGCGCGCTCTGCATCTTGAAAGGGGGCTGGGGTGCCCATTTTAGACGGTGGTCCCTAAGGACTGTGGCATGGCAGGGGTTAAACAGTTTTTTGAGGCAGAGTGTCAGCGCGGTGTGTGGAGCGCTGTGTCCTGATTGGTTGCCCCGCCGCTCAGGCCCAATGCAAAACTGGTGACACACACACGGACACAGCGCACGCACACAGGGCTGTTATTATATAGGATACATATTGGAATATATTGGAAATATTTTAGCTTTTTTTCTTTTTTTTTTTTTTACTAAACTAGGACATCTGTGGAACATCAATTCTTCTGTTCTTCAATTTCTGAGGATCCTTGAGCAGGTAAATATCAGTCTTTATTAAAGAGATCCAGGACCCCCGCCAATCAGCTGGTTGAGAAGGCACCGGTGCTTGTAGTAGCGCCTCTGCCTTCTCTCAGCTCACCCAGCACAGCGCCGTACGTTGTATAGTGGCCGTGCTTGGTATCGCAGCTCAGCCCCATACACTTCAATGGGGCTGAGCTGCACCTGGGCCATGTAACCGATGTGATGTCACACGGCCTAGGCAGAGCTGAGAGAAGGCCGCGGCGCTACAGCGAGCATCGGTGGCTTCTAAAACAGCTGATCGGCGTGGGGCCCTGGTGTTGGACCCCCACCGATCAGATACTGATGACCTGTCTAGAGCAGTCGTCCCCAACCTTTTTTGCACCAAGGACCAGTTTTATGCAACACAATTTTCCCTGGGACCGGGGGGCTTAGGGGGGGCTAGTCGGCGCTGACTGATTCACGCGCATAACAAATCACAAGGTGCACATTAAAATATATAACACTATATAAACTGACTCTGGTATCTGCTGCCCTGGTGTCTGCTGCCCTGGTGTCTGCTGCCCTGGTGTCTGCTGCCCCTGGTGTCTGCTGCCCCTGGTGTCTGCTGCCCTGGTGTCTGCTGCCCTGGTGTCTGCTGCCCTGGCGTCTGCTGCCCTGGCGTCTGCTGCCCTGGCGTCTGCTGCCCTGGTGTCTGCTGCCCTGGTGTCTGCTGCCCTGGTCTCTGCTGCCCTGGCCTCTGCTGCCCTGGTCTCTGCTGCCCTGGTCTCTGCTGCACTGTACTGTATATTTCGCCCTATAGGTTTTAGAGGAGAACAATAAGAAAAAAATATTTTTCATTACACCTTAGGTCAGACCAGCAATCGGACCCCCAATGTTAATCAGTCCTCAGATCAGACCCCCAACCTATAGCCATCTATCAGCCCCCAGCCTTTATGTCAGCCATCAGCCCTCATGTCAGCCCCCAGCGCAAATAAAATAAAAAAAAACACCACTCTCCTGCTCCTGGACGCCACCGCTCCTCACCATCGCGATCCTCTTCATCCTGCTGTCGGCTGTGTTTCGCGGCGCACAGTGTGAAGTCACAGTGCGCCCTCACGCTGTGCACAGCCCTGCACAGCCGACAGCCGAGGACCAGGAAGCGGGGAGTACAGATCCTTCACCGCTTCCTGGTCCTCCGGTACTAATGAAGCACTTCCATAATGGAAGTGGTTTATTAGTACAGCGTTAAAGACGGCCCTGATTGCCGTGGCCCGGCGGTTGGGGACCGCTGATCTAGAGGATAGGTCATCATTAAAAAAAATATCAGAAAACCCTTTTAACTTCTCCAGTCTTGGGTTTACTACCTGGGTTATGAAGTTGTGAACATTCCCAGACCCTTTGGACTCATTTGCAGCAAATGGTAAGGGAAATCTGAGGAATAATTATACCCTTAACCCCTTAAGGACCGGACCATTTTTTACCTTCCTGCCCAGGTTATTTTTAGCAACTCTGACCAGTGTCACTTTATGTGGTAATAACTTTAAAACGCTTTTACTTATCCAGGCCGTTCTGAGACTGTTTTTTCGTCACATTTTGTGCTTCGTGACAGTGGAAAAATTGAGTCAAAATATTTAATTTTTATTTATAAAAAAAATACAAAATTTACCAAAAATGTGGAAAATTTTTCGAATTTCTATTTCTCTACTTCTATAATAGATAGTAATAACTATAAATAGTTATTACTTTACATTCCCCATATGTCTACTTCATGTTTGGATCATTTTGAAAATGACATTTTATATTTTTGGGACGTTAGAAGTTTAGAAGCAAATCTTAAAATGTTTACGAACATTTCCAAACCCCAAGTTCAGTTATGAAGTCGCTTTCTGGGGCTCACATATTAAAACCACCCATAAATCACCCCATTATAGAAACTACACCCCTCAAGGTATTCAAAACTGATTTTACAAACTTGGTTAACCCTTTAGGTGCCCCGCGAGAATTATATGAAAATGGGAATGAAAATTCAAAATTTCAATTTTTTATTTTTTTTTGCTAATTAAAAATGTTTATCTATTTTTTTTCTGCAACACATCAAGGGTTAACATCCAAACAAAACGCAATCTATTACCCTGAATCAGGAGTTTACAGAAACACCCCGTGTGTGCTCAAAAGATTATGTATGGGCGCATGGCGGGGCTCTAGAGTCAAACAGCTAAATATGGATTGGACCTGAATTGGCAGACGTGGATTTTAGGTGCCAGGTTGCATTAAATAAATCCCTGAGATCCCCAGAAATGAAAAACCCCTAGAAGTGACCCCATTTTGTTAAGAGCACCCCCGTACGAACATTTTAAGTGGCAGAATGGGCACTTTTGACCTAACAGGTGTTTCACAGAAATGAATATGTAGTGGTTGGTGAAAAGTGGATCTGTAAGCTATGCGGACTAAATCAGAGGTATCTTTCCACTAACTCCTGTATTCCAGGATACAAACTGGTTTGGGGACAGTGGTAGTGGTACCTCGCACATGAGCAGGGGAGCTGGTATTTGTGTGAATGGTGGTCAGTACAAGGACGTCCCTCTTGTCCTTGTACTTAACCCCCAGCATGTTCTCATGGAGGAGAGCCCTGCTTTCACCCATTCTCAGTGGTTGCCCTGCCAGGGATCTAGGGAGGCCTCTCAGATTTGTGCGCACTGTGCCGCACACCACAGTACCCCTGGCAGTTAGGGACATGAATAGGGGTATGCTGGTATAATAGTTATCCACATAGAGGTGGTGACCCTTATCCAGCAGTGGGCGCAGCAAGTCCCACACAATCTTTCCACTAACTCCTGGGGGGGAACTAGCGGGTGTACCCGGAGCGACTCTCACAAAGTTTGTATATTTTCATACCATACCTCGCCCGTTTGCTAGGCAGGTACTGGCGGAATGTAAGCCTCCCTTTGAAAAGCAACATCAAAGAGAAAAAAGCCAATAGGCTTCAGGACGGCGGCGCTCTCAGGTCTCAGCGATGCCTATTGGCGTCATCTCGTGAGACCCGAGATTTCCTGTGAACTCGCGATCACAGGAGCGCGCAGTGTGCAAGTTGAACTACAGCCTGCCGGCGGTGATCATTGGCTGGCAGGGTGTAGATTTTTAAAATAACCAATGAAATAGATATTTTGTAAATAGCGTCTGATATACCTGCTCCTCTGGTGGTCCTTTTGCTTGGATCGACCACCAGAGGACACAGGCAGCTCTGTAAGTAGCACCAATCACCACTACACTACACCCCCCCTGTCACTTATTAACCCCTTATCACCCCATATAGACTCCCTGATCACCCCCCTGTAAGGCTCCATTCAGACATTTTTTTGGGCACAAGTTAGCGGAAATTTTTTATTTTTATTTTTTTCTTACAAAGTCTCATATTCCACTAACTTGTGTCAAAAAATAAAATCTCACATGAACTCACCATACCCCTCACGGAATCCAAATGCGTAAAATTTTTTAGACATTTATATTCCAGACTTCTTCTCATGCTTTAGGGCCCCTAAAATGCCAGGGCAGTATAAATACCCCACATGTGACCCCATTTCGTTAAGAAGACACCCCAAGGTATTCGCTGAGGGGCATATTGAGTCCATGAAAGATTGAACTTTTTGTCCCAAGTTAGCGGAAAGGGAGACTTTGTGAGAAAAAAAATCAAAAAAAAATCAATTTCCGCAAACTTGTGCCCAAAAAAAAATCTTCTATGAACTCGCCATGCCCCTCATTGAATACCTTGGGGTGTCTTCTTTCCAAAATGGGGTCACATGTGGGGTATTTATACTGCCCTGGCATTTTAGGGGTCCTAAAGCGTGAGAAGAAGTCTGGGATCCAAATGTCTAAAAATGCCCTCCTAAAAGGAATTTGGGCCCCTTTGCGCATCTAGGCTGCAAAAAAGTGTCACACATGTGGTATCGCCGTACTCAGGAGAAGTTGGGCAATACGTTTTGGGGTGTCATTTTACATATACCCATGCTGGGTGAGAGTAATATCTCTCTATAATGACAACTTTGTATAAAAAAAATGGGAAAAGTTGTCATTTACAGAGATATTTCTCTCACCCAGTATGGGTATATGTAAAAATACACCCCAACACACATTGCCCTACTTCTCCTACGGCGATACCACATGTGTGACACTTTTTTGCAGCCTAGGTGCACAAAAGGGCCCAAATTCCAATGAGTACTTTTAGGATTTCATAGGGCGTCGCCGGGGGGGGGCCCAGAGGGGGCCCCCCAACTAAAATGCCCCCCACAAGTGAGCCACCGCAGTCGGGCACAGCCAGGGAGATGAGCGCTTCTATTGCGCTCATCTCCATAGTCATCTGCCGGCCTGTGCTGCGGCGGTGCAGGGGAGGGAGAGGCGTGTCCCTTCCTCTGATAGGCTGCCGGCCTAGTGCCTGCAGCCTATCAGAGGCCTCCAGCCGGCGCAGGCGGCGCGATGACGTCATCGCGCTGTCTGAGCCATACAGCGCGGGACACAGGCCAAAAGAGACCTGCATCGCATCGCTGACATGGAGGTAAGTATAAATTTTTTATTTTTTTTATTTTATTTTTACAAGTGTTACTGGCACATTGGGGGGGCGGTGGCTTATTACTGGCACATTGGGGGGGGAGGCGGCTTATTACTGGCACATTAGGGGGGCGGCTTATTACTGGCACATTGGGGGGGGCGGCTTATTACTGGCACATTGGGGGGGCGGCTTATTACTGGCACATTGGGGGGGCGGCTTATTATTAGCACATTGGGGGGGCTTATTACTGGCACATTGGGGGGCGGCTTATTACTGGCACATTGGGGGGGCTTATTACTGGCACATTGGGGGGCGGCTTATTACTGGCACATTGGGGGGGCTTATTACTGGCACATTGGGGGGGCTTATTACTGGCACATTGGGGGGGCTTATTACTGGCACATTGGGAGGGCGGCTTATTACTGGCACGTGATGGGGGGCTTGTTACTGGCACGTGATGGGGGGCTTGTTACTGGCACGTGATGGGGGGGCTTGTTACTGGCGCGTGATGGGGGGCTGTTACTGGCACGTGATGGGGGCTTGTTACTGGCACGTGATGGGGGCTTGTTACTGGCACGTGATGGGGGGCTGTTACTGGCACGTGATGGAGGGGCTTGTTACTGGCACGTGATGGGCTTGTTACTGGCGCGTGATGGGGGGCTGTTGTTACTGGCGCGTGATGGGCTTGTTACTGGCGCGTGATGGGGGTCTGTTACTGGCACGTGATGGGGGGCTGTTGTTACTGGCACGTGATGGGGGGCTGTTACTGGCACGTGATGGGGGGCTGTTACTGGCACGTGATGGGTGGCTGTTACTGGCACGTGATGGGGGGCTTGTTACTGGCACGTGATGGGGGGCTTGTTACTGGCACGTGATGGGGGGCTGTTACTGGCACGTGATGGGGGGCTTGTTACTGGCGCGTGATGGGGGGCTGTTACTGGCACGTGATGGGGGGCTTGTTACTGGCACGTGATGGGGGGCTTGTTACTGGCACGTGATGGGGGGCTGTTGTTACTGGCACGTGATGGAGGGGCTTGTTACTGGCACGTGATGGGGGGCTTGTTACTGGCACGTGATGGGCTTGTTACTGGCGCGTGATGGGGGGCTTGTTACTGGCACGTGATGGGCTTGTTACTGGCGCGTGATGGGGGGCTGTTGTTACTGGCACGTGATGGGCTTGTTACTGGCGCGTGATGGGGGGCTGTTACTGGCACGTGATGGGGGGCTGTTACTGGCACGTGATGGGGGGCTGTTACTGGCACGTGATGGGGGGCTGTTACTGGCACGTGATGGGAGGCTGTTACTGGCACGTGATGGGGGGCTTGTTACTGGCACGTGATGGGGGGCTTGTTACTGGCACGTGATGGGGGGCTTGTTACTGGCACGTGATGGGGGGGCTTGTTACTGGCACGTGATGGGGGGCTTGTTACTGGCACGTGATGGGGGGCTGTTACTGGCACGTGATGGAGGGGCTTGTTACTGGCACGTGATGGGCTTGTTACTGGCGCGTGATGGGGGGCTGTTGTTACTGGCGCGTGATGGGCTTGTTACTGGCGCGTGATGGGGGTCTGTTACTGGCACGTGATGGGGGGCTGTTGTTACTGGCACGTGATGGGGGGCTGTTACTGGCACGTGATGGGGGCTGTTACTGGCACGTGATGGGTGGCTGTTACTGGCACGTGATGGGGGCTTGTTACTGGCACGTGATGGGGGGCTTGTTACTGCACGTGATGGGGGGCTGTTACTGGCACGTGATGGGGGGCTTGTTACTGGCGCGTGATGGGGGGCTGTTACTGGCACGTGATGGGGGGCTTGTTACTGGCACGTGATGGGGGGCTTGTTACTGGCACGTGATGGGGGGCTGTTGTTACTGGCACGTGATGGAGGGGCTTGTTACTGGCACGTGATGGGGGGCTTGTTACTGGCACGTGATGGGCTTGTTACTGGCGCGTGATGGGGGGCTTGTTACTGGCACGTGATGGGCTTGTTACTGGCGCGTGATGGGGGGCTGTTGTTACTGGCACGTGATGGGCTTGTTACTGGCGCGTGATGGGGGGCTGTTACTGGCACGTGATGGGGGGCTGTTACTGGCACGTGATGGGGGCTGTTACTGGCACGTGATGGGGGCTGTTACTGGCACGTGATGGGGGGCTGTTACTGCACGTGATGGGAGGCTGTTACTGGCACGTGATGGGGGGCTTGTTACTGGCACGTGATGGGGGGCTTGTTACTGGCACGTGATGGGGGGCTTGTTACTGGCACGTGATGGGGGGCTTGTTACTGGCACGTGATGGGGGGCTTGTTACTGGCACGTGATGGGGGGCTTGTTACTGGCACGTGATGGGGGGCTTGTTACTGGCACGTGATGGGGGCTTGTTACTGGCACGTGATGGGGGCTGTTGTTACTGGCGCGTGATGGGCTGTTACTGGCACGTGATGGAGGGCTGTTACTGGCATGTGATGGGGGGCTGTTACTGGCACGTGATGGGGGGCTGTTGTTACTGGCACGTGATGGGGGCTGTTGTTACTGGCACGTGATGGGGGGCTGTTACTGGCACGTGATGGGGGCTGTTACTGGCACGTGATGGGGGGCTGTTACTGGCACGTGATGGGGGCTGTTGTTACTGGCACGTGATGGGGGGCTGTTACTGGCACGTGATGGGGGCTGTTACTGGCACTTATGGGGGCTTTACTGGCACGTGATGGGGGGCACTATAGGGGCATCTACTGAGGCCACAAAGAAAGGGTATTTTATATGGGGGGCTCTGTACAGTAGCATTGTATACTGGGACACATTATGGTGGGTACTATGGGGAAGGGGGGAGAGGAGTACTATGGAGTCATCTACGGGGGGCACTAAGAAGGGGTATTTTATACTTGTAAATTATGGGGGACATTGAGGGCATCTACTGGGGCACTATATATGGGGCATTTTATACTGGTACATTATGGGGGGCACTAGGAGGAAGGGGGGAGAGGAGCACTATGGGGGCATTTACTGGGGGCACTATATATGGGTATTTTATACTGGCACATTATGGGGGACATTAGCTCAACTTGGGGCATTACAAGGGGGTATTTTTTGCCCTGTCACATTATAAGGAGAATTATTTCTACTGGGGGGGGCATTATGGTGGGCTTTATTACTCCCCCATGGTATGACCCCCTAGTAGCAGCACCGGCCTCTCCCTGCTCTGCTATCCCTCTGCCCCTTCTCCAAATCCTTATTATGAAATCTTTCTCATTAGGATAAAACACAACATCAGCTCCGCCGAGCCCCCGGCCAAGTGTGGAAGTGGCGTCCGAGATCCCCAAGGGCCGAGCCAAGTAACTGTAAGTGTTCATGTGGAGTATGTTTGTTATACACATATAGCATACACTGTGCCCCACAATATACAGTATACCGCTACACTGTGCCCCACAATGTACAGTATACCGCTACACTGTGCCCCACAATGTACAGTATACCGCTACACTGTGCCACACAATATACAGTATACCTCTACACTGTGCCATACAGTATACCGCTACACTGTGCCCCACAATATACAGTATACCGCTACACTGTGCCCCACAATATACAGTATACCTCTACACTGTGCCCCACAATATACAGTATACCTCTACACTGTGCCACACAATATACAGTATACCGCTACACTGTGCCCCACAATATACAGTATACCTCTACACTGTGCCCCACAATATACAGTATACCGCTACACTGTGCCCCACAATATACAGTATACCGCTACACTGTGCCCCACATATACAGTATACCGCTACACTGTGCCCCACAATATACAGTATACCGCTACACTGTGCCCCACAATATACAGTATACCGCTACACTGTGCCCCACAATATACAGTATACCGCTACACTGTGCCCCACAATATACAGTATACCGCTACACTGTGCCCCACAATATACAGTATACCGCTACTGTGCCCCACAATATACAGTATACCTCTACACTGTGCCCCACAATATACAGTATACCACTACACTGTGCCACACAATATACAGTATACCGCTACACTGTGCCCACAATATACAGTATACCTCTACACTGTGCCCCACAATATACAGTATACCGCTACACTGTGCCACACAATATACAGTATACCTCTACACTGTGCCCCACAATATACAGTATATCGCTACACTGTGCCCCACATATACAGTATAACTCTACACTGTGCCCCACAATATACAGTATACCTCTACACTGTGCCCCACAATATACAGTATACCTCTACACTGTGCCACACTATATACAGTATACCTCTACACTGTGCCACACAATATACAGTATACCGCTACACTGTGCCACACAATATACAGTATACCGCTACACTGTGCCCCACAATATACAGTATACCTCTACACTGTGCCACACTATATACAATATACCTCTACACTGTGCCACACTATATACAATATACCTCTACACTGTGCCACACAATATACAGTATACCGCTACACTGTGCCACACAATATACAGTATACCTCTACACTGTGCCCCACAATATACAGTATACCGCTACACTGTGCCACACAATATACAGTATACCTCTACACTGTGCCACACAATATACAGTATACCGCTACACTGTGCCCCACAATATACAGTATACCTCTACACTGTGCCCCACAATATACAGTATACCGCTGCACTGTGCCCCACAATATACAGTATACCTCTGCACTGTGCCACACAATATACAGTATACCTCTGCACTGTGCCCCACAATAATACAGTATACCTCTGCACTGTGCCCCACAATATACAGTATACCTCTACACTGTGCCCCACAATATACAGTATAACCCTCTACACGGTGCCCACAATATACAGTATACCGCTGCACTGTGCCCCACAATATACAGTATACCGCTGCACTGTGCCCTACAATATACAGTATACCGCTGCACTGTGCCCTACAATATACAGTATACCGCTGCACTGTGCCCTACAATATACAGTATACCGCTGCACTGTGCCCCAACAATATACAGTATACCGCTGCACTGTGCCCCACAATATACCGTATACCTCTGCACCTGTGCCCCACATATACAGTATACCTCTGCACTGTGCCCACAATATACAGTATACCTCTGCACGGTGCCCTACAATATAACAGTATACCTCTACACTGTGCCCCACAATATACAGTATACCCTCACACTGTGCCCCACAATATACAGTATACCGCTGCACTGTGCCCTACAATATACAGTATACCTCTGCACTGTGCCCCACAATATACAGTATACCGCTGCACTGTGCCACACAATATACATTATACCGCTACACTGTGCCCTACAATATACAGTATACCTCTACACTGTGCCCTACAATATACAGTATACCTCTACACTGTGCCACACAATATACAGTATACCTCTACACTGTGCCACACAATATACAGTATACCGCTACACTGTGCCACACAATATACAGTATACCTCTACATTGTGCCCCACAATATACAGTATACCGCTACACTGTGCCACACAATATACAGTATACCTCTACACTGTGCCCCACAATATACAGTATACCGCTACACTGTGCCACACAATATACAGTATACCGCTACACTGTGCCCCACAATATACAGTATACCTCTACACTGTGCCCCACAATATACAGTATACCGCTACACTGTGCCACACAATATACAGTATACCGCTACACTGTGCCACACAATATACAGTATACCTCTACACTGTGCCCCACATTATACAGTATACCTCTACACTGTGCCCCACAATATACAGTATACCTCTACACTGTGCCACACAATATACAGTATACCGCTACACTGTGCCACACAATATACAGTATACCGCTACACTGTGCCACACAATATACAGTATACCTCTACACTGTGCCCCACATTATACAGTATACCTCTACACTGTGCCCCACAATATACAGTATACCTCTACACTGTGCCACACAATATACAGTATACCGCTACACTGTGCCACACAATATACAGTATACCGCTACACTGTGCCACACAATATACAGTATACCGCTACACTGTGCCCCACAATATACAGTATACCTCTACACTGTGCCCACAATATACAGTATACCTCTACACTGTGCCACACAATATACAGTATACCTCTACACTGTGCCACACAATATACAGTATACCTCTACACTGTGCCACACAATATACAGTATACCTCTACACTGTGCCACACAATATACAGTATACCTCTACACTGTGCCACACAATATACAGTATACCTCTACACTGTGCCCCACAATATACAGTATACCGCTACACTGTGCCCCACAATATACAGTATACCTCTACACTTTGCCCCACAATATACAGTATACCGCTACACTGTGCCCTACAATATACAGTATACCCTACACTGTGTAGTCTGTTCTATAAGCACCCTTGTTCTGTGGCGGCGGACAGAAAATAATCTGGCAGTGCCCCTCCCGAGACCAGGCTCTGGATCCGCCACTGGACCGCTCACAGGAGTGTACATTTCTTCTATACTGTAATCCGTATCCTCTGACCTGCAGAAATCGGCACTCTCTCGGTAACAACTAACAGGCAGTACCTGCAGGCTGTAGCCTGGCCCTGTTACCGAAGCTAGCCGAGTGGTGTAAGGTTAAGGCACTAGTAGAAATGAGCGGCCGCTGAATCCGGATTTAAAGTTACTGCAGGATATGGATTACAGTTTAGAAATGTCAAATGTACACTCCTGTGAGAGGCGGGGAGGGAGATCTGTGGATGACACTGTTATAGAGGGGGAAATGGGGATGACACTGTTATGGGGTGGATCTGTGGATGACACATATAGCATAAGATGCTATATACGGTATGTGGCATCCACAGACCCCCCCCCCCCCCCCTTCATAGCAGTGTCATCCACAGATCCCCCTCCCTATAAAAGTGTCATCCACAGGCAGCTAGGACATGTTGAAATCTGAGTGATTTTTTTTTATTTATTTTTTAAACCACAGACTTTTCTTCCCTGTTGTGGTTTTAGGTATTGGGTAAAGTATCGCAGCATTTCTAAGCGTACTGGTGTAAATGTATCGTTGTTATAGCTGCCCCCCTACTTTTGTCCTGGCCCCCAGTGTGCCCCCCCAAAATTTTAAAGCTAGAGACGCCACTGCTTCTCACGCTTTAGGGCCCCTAAAATGCCAGGGCAGTATAAATACCCCACAAGTGACCCCATTTTGGAAAGAAGACACCTCAAAGTATTCCGTGAGGGGTATGGTGAGTTCATGTAAGATTTTATTTTTTGTCACAAGTTAGTGGAATATGAGACCTTGTAAGAAAAAAATAAAATCAATTTCCGCTAACTTGTGCCAATTTTTTTTTAATCTTCTATGAACTCGCCATGCCCCTCACGGAATACCTTGGGGTGTCTTCTTTCTAAAATGGGGTCACTTGTGGGGCATTTATACTGCCCTGGCATTTTAGGGGCCCTAAAGCGTGAGAAGTAGTTTGGAATTCAAATGCGTAAAAATGGCCTGTGAAATCCTAAAAGTACTCATTGGAATTTGGGCCCCTTTGCCCACCTAAGCTGCAAAAAAGTGTCACACATGTGGTATCGTCGTACTCAGAAGAAGTAGGGAAATGTGTTTTGGGGTGTATTTTTACACATACCCATACTGTGTGTGAGAAATATCTCTGTAAATGACAACTTTTTCCATTTTTTTTATACAAAGTTGTCAATTTACAGAGATATTTCTCTCACCCAGAGAGCTTTAGGGCCCCTAAAATGCCAGGGCAGTATAAATACCCCACATGTGACCCCATTTTGGAAAGAAGACACACCAAGGTATTCCGTGAGGGGCATGGCGAGTTCATAGAAGATTTTTTTTTTTTTGGCCCAAGTTAGCGGAAATTTATATATTCTTTTTTTTCTCACAAAGTCTCCCTTTCTGCTAACTTGTGACAAAAAGTTTAATCTTTCATGGACTCAATATGCCCCTCGGCGAATACCTTGGGGTGTCTTCTTTCCAAAATGGGGTCATTTGTGGGGTGTTTGTACTGCCCTGGCATTTGAGGGTCTCCACAATCATTACATGTATGGCCAGCATTAGGAGTTTCTGCTATTCTCCTTATATTGAGCATACGGGCCCTAAGACCCCTGTGTGCCTGTCCTGTGTCACGCGATCCCTACACTAATAGTGTACCCGTGTGTGGTACTTGCGGAAACGCTCCCCTATGCATAGGGCAGGCTGGTCAGGACAGTCAGGACAAAAAACTGTGGTGTCACGCTTTATTCCAGCCCTGCTACAGACACGACATATTTTTCTTGGGGAACGCTGAGTTGGGGTACCAGGATAGACACTCGGGAAGTGTCTGCCATGTAGCCGGCTCACTACATCAGGGACTTGGGGCACGGACCCTCCTGGATACAGGAGTTCCAAAATGATCTCTTCCTGGAATTTTAGGAAGGATCCTGTTCTCCCAGCCTTACTGTAGAGAACAAAACTATTATAGACAGACAATTGAATTAAATATACAGACACCTTCTTATACCAGCGTCTGGTCCTGCGGGACACTAAATAGGGAGCCAACATCTGGTCATTGAAGTCCACCCCTCCCATGTGAAGGTTATAGTCGTGGACAGAAAGGGGTTTCTCAATGACTCAATTTGCACTGTCGTGTCTGCGTGAATGTTGGACAGAAGGTAAACGTCCCTCTTGTCCCTCCACTTCACCGCAAGCAGTTCTTGGTCACACAAGGCAGCCCTCTCCCCCCGTGCAAGTCGGGTATTAACGAGCCGTTGGGGGAAGCCCTGGCGACTAGGTCGCGTGGTGCCACAGCATTGAATTCCGATTATATGTAAGTGCCGAAAGAGGGCCACGCTTGTGTAAAAATTGTCCACGTATAAGTGGTACCCCTTGTAGAGTAAGGGTGAAACCAAGTCCCAGACAATCTTGCCACTGCTCCCCAGGTAGTCAGGAAATCCGACCGGCTCCAGTTTTGAGTCTTTTCCCTCATAGACCCTAAAACGATATGTATAGCCTGTGGCCCTTTCACAGAGCTTATACAGTTTGACGTCATACCGGGCGTGCTTGCTGGGGATGTACTGTTTGATGCCAAGGCGCCCGGTAAAATGTACTAGAGACTCGTCTATGCAGATGTTCTGATTGGGGGTATACACATCTGCAAACCTGGATGACAAACGGTCTATGAGGGGCCGAATTTTGAGGAACCGGTCATAAGCAGGGTGGCCTCTTGGATGACAGGTTTTATTGTCAGTAAAATGCATAAAGCGCATGATGCCCTCAAAACGTGCCCTGGACATAGCAGCAGAGAACATGGGCATGTAATGTATTGGGTCTTTAGACCAATAGGACCGCAATACATTTTTTTTAGTTAGACCCATGCTGAGGATAGGGCCCAAAAACATTTTTTATTCGAAAACTGTGACTGGTTTCCACCGGAAAGGCTGGACATAGAAGCTTTCCGGATTGGCGGTTATATATAGAGTTGAGCAAACACCTGGATGTTCGGGTTCGAGAAGTTCGGCCGAACTTCCCGAAAACATTCGGGTTCGGGATCCGAACTCGACCCGAACTTCGCCCTGAACCCGAACCCCATTGAAGTCAATGGGGACCCGAACTTTTCGGCACTAAAAAGTCTGTAAAATAGCCCAGGAAAGGGCTAGAGGGCTGCAAAAGGCAGCAAAATGTAGGTAAATCCCCTGCAAACAAATGTGGATAGGGAAATGAATTTAAAAAAAATTGGAGAGAGGTCCCATAGCAGAGAATCAGGCTTCATGTCACACACCACTGGAACAGGCCATTGTCAGATATTTAGGCCCCGGCACCCAGACAGAGGAGAGAGGTCCCATAGCAGAGAATCAGGCTTCATGTCATAGCAGAGAATCATGCTTCATGTCACCCAACACTGGAACAGGCCACTGTCAGATATTTTTAGACAGAGAAGAGGTTCATTCAACTTTGGGTTGCCCCGCAATAAAATTAAAAAAATAGGATTGAATGAGGAAGTGCCCTGGAGTCCAATAATATATGGTTAAGGGGAGGTAGTTAATGTCTAATCTGCACAAGGGATGGACAGGTCCTGTGGGATCCATGCCTGGTTCATTTTTATGAACGTCAGCTTGTCCACATTGGCTGTAGACAGGCGGCTGCGTTTGTCTGTAATGACGCCCCCTGCCGTGCTGAATACACGTTCAGACAAAACGCTGGCCGCCGGCAGGCCAGCACCTCCAAGGCATAAAAGGCTAGCTCTGGCCACGTAGACAATTTGGAGACCCAGAAGTTGAATGGGGCCAAACCATCAGTCAGTACGTGGAGGGGTGTGCACACGTACTGTTCTACCATGTTATTGAAATGTTGCCTCCTGCTAACACGTTGCGTATCAGGTGGTGGTGCAGTTAGCTGTGGCGTGGTGACAAAACTTTTCCACATCTCTGCCATGCTAACCCTGCCCTCAGAGGAGCTGGCCGTGACACAGCTGTGTTGGCGACCTCTTGCTCCTCCTCTGCCTTCGCCTTGGGCTTCCACTTGTTCCCCTGTGACATTTGGGAATGCTCTCAGTAGCGCGTCTACCAACGTGCGCTTGTACTCGCGCATCTTCCTATCACGCTCCAGTGCAGGAAGTAAGGTGGGCACATTGTCTTTGTACCGGGGATCCAGCAGGGTGGCAACCCAGTAGTCCGTACACGTTAAAATATGGGCAACGCTGCTGTCGTTGCGCAGGCACTGCAGCATGTAGTCGCTCATGTGCGCCAGGCTGCCCAGAGGTAAGGGCAAGCTGTCCTCTGTGGGAGGCGTATCGTCATCGTCCTGCGTTTCCCCCCAGCCACGCACCAGTGATGGGCCCGAGCTGCGTTGGGTGCCACCCCACTGTGAACATGCTTCATCCTCATCCTCCTCCACCTCGTCCTCCAGTAGTGGGCCCTGTCTGGCCACATTTGTACCTGGCATCTGCTGTTGCAAAAAACCTCCCTCTGAGTCACTTCGAAGAGACTGGCCTGAAAGTGCTAAAAATGACCCCTCTTCCTCCTCCTCCTCCTCCTCCTGGGCCACCTCCTCTTCCATCGACGCCCTAAGTGTTTTGTCTAGGAGACATAGAAGTGGTATTGTAACGCTGATAATGGCGTCATCGGCACTGGCCATGTTGGTGGAGTACTCGAAACAGCGCAACAGGGCACACAGGTCTCGCATGGAGGCCCAGTCATTGGTGGTGAAGTGGTGCTGTTCTGTAGTGCGACTGACCCGTGCGTGCTGCAGCTGAAACTCCACTATGGCCTGCTGCTGCTCGCACAGTCTGTCCAGCATGTGCAAGGTGGAGTTCCACCTGGTGGGCACGTCGCATATGAGGCGGTGAGCGGGAAGGCCGAAGTTACGCTGTAGCGCAGACAGGCGAGCAGCGGCAGAATGTGAACGCCGGAAGCGCGCACAGACGGGCCGCACTTTATGCAGCAGCTCTGACATGTCGGGGTAGTTGTGAATGAACTTCTGCACCACCAAATTCAGCACATGCGCCAAGCAAGGGATGTGCGTCAAACCGGCTAGTCCAGAGCTGCAACGAGATTTCGCCCATTATCGCACACCACCAGGCCGGGCTTGAGGCTCACCGGCAGCAACCACTCGTCGGTCTGTTGTTCTATACACCGCCACAACTCCTGTGCGGTGTGGGGCCTGTCCCCCAAACATATGAGTTTCAGAATGGCCTGCTGACGTTTACCCCGGGCTGTGCTGAAGTTGGTGGTGAAGGTGTGTGGCTGACTGGATGAGCAGGTGGAAGAAGAAGAGGAGGAAGCCGAGTAGGAGGAGGAGGCAAAGAATGTTGCCCTGCGATCCTTGGCGGCGGAAGGACGTGCACCAAAGAGCTCTCCGCCCGGTGCCCAGCCACCACTACATTTACCCAGTGTGCAGTTGGGGAGATATAGCGGCCCTGGCCGTGCTTACTGGTCCACGTATCTGTGGTTAGGTGGACCTTGCCACAGATGGCGTTGCGCAGTGCACACTTGATTTTATCGGATACTTGGTTGTGCAGGGAAGGCACGGCTCTCCTGGAGAAGTAGTGGCGGCTGGGAACAACATACTGTGGGACAGCAAGCGACATGAGCTGTTTGAAGCTCTGTGTCCACCAGCCTGAATGACAGCATTTCATAGGCCAGTAGTTTAGAAATGCTGGCATTCAGGGCCAGGGATCGAGGGTGGCTAGGTGGGAATTTACGCTTTCTCTCAAAGGTTTGTGAGATGGAGAGCTGAACGCTGCCGTGTGACATGGTTGAGATGCTTGGTGACGGGGGTGGTGGTGTTGGTGGTACATCCCCTGTTTGCTGGGCGGCAGGTGCCAATGTTCCTCCAGAGGCGGAGGAAGAGGCCGAGGCGGCAGCAGCAGAAGAGGCCGAGGCGGCAGCAGCAGAAGAGGTAGCAGGGGGAGCCTGAGTGACTTCCTTGTTTTTAAGGTGTTTACTCCACTGCAGTTCATGCTTTGCATGCAGGTGCCTGGTCATGCAGGTTGTGCTAAGGTTCAGAACGTTAATGCCTCGCTTCAGGCTCTGATGCAAACCACTCGGGTCTTGTCGTCAGCACATTGTTTGAAGAAGTGCCATGCCAGGGAACTCCTTGAAGCTGCCTTTGGGGTGCTCGGTCCCAGATGGCGGCGGTCAGTAGCAGGCGGAGTCTCTTGGCGGCGGGTGTTCTGCTTTTGCCCACTGCTCCCTCTTTTGCTACGCTGTTGGCTCGGTCTCACCACTGCCTCTTCCTCCGAACTGTGAAAGTCAGTGGCACGACCTTCATTCCATGTGGGGTCTAGGACCTCATCGTCCCCTGCATCGTCTTCCACCCAGTCTTGATCCCTGACCTCCTGTTCAGTCTGCACACTGCAGAAAGACGCAGCAGTTGGCACCTGTGTTTCGTCATCATCAGAGACATGCTGAGGTGGTATTCCCATGTCCTCATCATCAGGAAACATAAGTGGTTGTGCGTCAGTGCATTCTATGTCTTTCACCGCTGGGGAAGGGCTAGGTGGATGCCCTTGGGAAACCCTGCCAGCGGAGTCTTCAAACAGCATAAGAGACTGCTGCATAACTTGAGGCTCAGACAGTTTCCCTGGTATGCATGGGGGTGATGTGACAGACTGATGGGCTTGGTTTTCAGGCGCCATCTGTGCGCTTTCTGCAGAAGACTGGGTGGGAGATAATGTGAACGTGCTGGATCCACTGTCGGCCACCCAATTGACTAATGCCTGTACCTGCTCAGGCCTTACCATCCTTAGAACGGCATTGGGCCCCACCATATATCGCTGTAAATTCTGGCGGCTACTGGGACCTGAGGTAGTTGGTTCACTAGGACGTGTGGCTGTGGCAGAACGGCCACGTCCTCTCCCAGCACCAGAGGGTCCACTAACACCACCACGACCATGTCCACGTCCGCGTCCCTTACTAGATGTTTTCCTCATTGTTATCGTTCACCACAATAAGAAAAAAATTATTTGGCCCAATGTATTGTATTCAAATTCAGGCCTTTTTTTTTTTACAGGCACCTAACACTATCTGGCTATCTATTTAGGTACCGTATTACACTAATACAGGCACAGCAGTAACCACCGATTTAGGGGAATATCAATTGTAGGCCTAGTATTTAGGCGCTGGATGACAGGTATACGTTTACGGACAGAATTACACTTGGAGATGCACAGTAGCGTGTGAAAAAATATATAGGATTATGCTTTGAGCACTTGTATTTTAACACTTATTGTAATATACCCTTTAACGGAAAGAAATACACTTGGAGATGCACGGTAGCGTGTGAAGTAATTGAGGACGACCCTATCAGCACTTGAATTTACACCTTGAGTGTAATATACCCTTTTACGGACAGAAATACACTATGTAGGATGCACAATAGTGCGTGCAAATTTAAAGGCTTATGCTTTCAGCAATTGTAATTTAACACTTTGTGTAATATACCTTTTTACGGAAAAAAATACACTTGGAGATGCACGCTGAGTGTAATATACCCTTTTACGGACAGATTTACACTTGTCCTGCAACAGCAGAAACCACAGATTTAGGGTATTGCTATTTTGGCAATTGAATTTCACCCCATAAAAAATATATATCCTTTGCCAGACAGCTGTCACTACCAGAGCTCTGAGACGTTCTCACAGCTCTGTTTCCCCACCCCTGTGATGATGTCACTACCAGAGCTTGGAGGAGTTCACTCTGCCCTGTTTCCCCGCCTCTGTGATGAGGTCTTTACTTTCGGTTTCCTTCCTCCCAGCTGTCCCTCCTGTGTTTGATTTCCCTGCCTTTAAATCACCCCTCCTCCTTTGTAGAGATGCGGATTATACTCTTCATTTTGAGCTGTATCTCTCGCTTGAGTGTCTTCACTTGTGTGGCATCTCTTCACTGGATCTGTGTTCTGCTGATGCAGCTTCCGATATCGTCTGCTGACTTTGGATCTGTGTTCATTGCGGCTACAGCAACCTCAGTTAAGTGTTCAGACATTGTGTGTTTCTGTTTCTTTTGCTGACTGGATCCGAGGCGACCCCGGTTCCGTCCATATACTGAGTAGGGCACCGGTGGCCGTGCCCCTTCCACTATTGTAGGGGTTTCAGCGTTCTTCAGCCTCAGGAACGCGGGCATGTCTCGGTCCACCATTTGGATCCGGACATGGGCATAGCAGCTTAGGGAGAGCTTTTAGGGTCTGGTAGGGGTCACCCTTTATCCTCCCTAGTTACGGTCCGGTCAGTTGCTATTCTCTGTGTACGCTCTTGTTGTTCACTAACAGCCGTGACAACAGCAGACAGTATTACACTTGGCTGGCCACAGCTGGAACACCAGATTTAGGGGATTGCTATTTTGGCAATTGTATTTCACCCCTCAATAAAATATAGAAAATTCTATCCTTAGTTTCTTGGGGTGACAATAAGCACAGCCAAGCCCCTGATGTAGGATATAGCAACAAAAAAAACTTCTATTGATGGATAAATGTACTTGGTGGCAGCTTGTGCTGGCGCACCACAAGACACAAAATGGCCGCCGATCACCCCAGAAAAAAGTGACAGAAAAACGCTCTGGGCAGCCTAAAAACAGTGAGCAATTAACTAGCAGAGGTTGAATGATTCACAGCTGTAGATCGATCACTTCATTAAGTGTTTTTGCTGAGTTAATCCCTGCCTAATCTCACCCTCACAGCAGCTGCATCCTCTCCCTACACTGATCAGAGCAGAGTGACGGGCGGCGCTACGTGACTCCAGCTTATATAGAGGCTGGGTCACATACTGCACTGGCCAATCACAGGTAGGCATGGCTGTGATGGCCTCTTGGGGCAAGTAGTATGACGCTTGTTGATTGGCTGCTTTGCATCCTTTCAAAATGCGCCATAGAAATCGCCGAACAACGAACCTGAATTTTTACGTAAATGTTTGGGTCCGTGTCACGAACACCCCAAAATTCGGTACGAACCCAAACTATACAGTTCGGGTTCGCTCATCCCTAGTTATATGCTGTGTGGCGTAGCGGTTGGTTTCTGCCACAACTAGGTCATAGAGATCTGCGGAGAAGAACAGCTCAAAAAACTCAAGGGCTGATCCTAAATAAGCTGTCTCCACGCAAACTCCAGACTGGACGGTGAAAGGGGGCAATACGGGTGCGGCGGAAGCAGGGGATTGCCAATTTGGGTTTGCCAGCACCTCTGGGATTGCCAATTTGGGTTTGCCTGTACCTCTGGGAGACTAAGGGCTCTACGGGCCTGTGAACGTGGTGGCTGCGACGGGGGAGTTACTGCACGTGCCACCGTACCAGCTGGAACTGCCCTTCTGGTGCTCGCCACTTCACCAGGGAATACGGCAGTGCTGGTAGAAGGTCCAGGATGGGCTGCGCTGCTGGTGTATGCCGCACCATAAACAAGATCAGCGCCAGCACCACTCAGCTGCAAATGAGGCTCATCACGCGGGGTATGCAGAACCCTGACATGGGATCGGGTACGCCTGACCGTAGCAGGGACCTCTACCTCGTCGTCATCGCTAGCGGTTAGAGTGCCACTGCTGTCTACAGGTTCATATTCTGAACCACTGGATTCAGCGGGTGAGGCGTCCCCATCGCTTTCATCCATCAGGGCCAGAATCCTGTAGGCCTCTTCAGCGGAATACCCCTTGTTTGACATTTTGGGCTCACAAAATTTAGGGGGGATTCCTCTGAGACTACCCAGGAAAAAGAGCAAACCTGCCTGGTAAAAAGGAGTGCTTGCGAAGTAAAGCTGCGATCGCTAATAAAGATCCAGAAAGCTCAAAAGTGATCTTTATAGCGCCGCAGCGATTTTACGGTGTTTTTGCAGTGATCAGAAAAAAAAAAATTCTGCCACTGCGTTGGGGCGGACTGAACGCGAGTGTGCGCACAAGATCAGGCCAGATCGGGCGAACACTGCGTTTTTTGTAGAGCCTAAGGTGACCCTAATGTACTGATATAGATCTGAATGCGATCAGTCTTGATCACTTACAGATACTATATAGTACTAGTGCTGATTAGCGACTGCGGTGCGGTGGGCGCTAACTACCTAACAAGTAGCTAAGTAACTAGAGGTGATAAGGGACCCTTACAGGGGGGTGATCAATGAAAGGGGGGTGAACAGGGAGTCTATATGGGGTGATCAGGGGTTAATAAGGGGTTAATAAGTGATGGGGGGGGGCATGTAATGTGTGTGTGTAGTGGTGCTTGGTACTACTTACAGAGCTGCCTGTGTCCTCTGGTGGTCGATCCAAGCAAAAGGGACCAGAGGAGCAGGTAGCAGGTATATTAGACGCTATTTACAAAATATCTATTTCATTGGTTATTTTAAAAATCTACAGCCTGCAGCCAATGATCGCCGCCGGCAGGCTGTAGTTATACTTGCACACTGCGCGCTCCTTATGATCGCCGCCGGCAGGCTGTAGTTATACTTGCACACTGCGCGCTCCTTATGATGGCCGCCGGCAGGCTGTAGTTCAACTTGCACACTGTGCGGTCCTTATGATCGCGAGTTCACAGGAAATCTCGGGTCTCGCGAGATGACGCCAATAGGCGTCGCTGAGACCTGAGAGCGCTGCCGTCCTGACGCCTATCGGCGTTAGTGTGACGGGAAGTGGTTAAAGACATATTTTTCCTACAGAGCACATGAAAATGAAGATGTTCACCCCAAAATGTATCACCCCGTTTCTCCTGTCTTCAGAAATACCCCCATTGTGGCCCTAATCTTAGGTCTTGACAAACGGCAGGGCCCCAACATAAAGGAGCACCCAGGTGTTTTCAGAACACAAAATTTGCTTGAAAATGGTTCTGGCCCCATTGCGCACTTGTAATGGCGTTGAACTGCAAAAACGATAGAAAACCCCCATAATGGACCCCATTTTGAAAACTAGACCCCCTAAGGTATTCATCTAGGGGTGTAGTGAGCATTTAGACCCCCTAGTTTTTTGTAGAAATTAATGCAAAGCAGGCGGAAAAAAAATATTTTTAATGTATTACACAAAAGTGTCAATTTAAAGACAGATTTTCCATTTCATCCACCATGACGGCCCACATTGAGATTGACCCTTGACCTCTGTAGGGGCAGGAACACATAGAGAGTTTAAGAACCCCCCACCCCTCCATCTCCTCAGTGCTTTCCTGCCCCTACAGGGGCCAACACGTGGAGAGTTCCTCCTTCATGGAGGATGAAATAGCCTTATCTTTCTTACAGGTTCTCCAGCTGGCCTCCCGCGGCAGGGGCTAAAGCTGGCCAGCTAGGAGCATCGAGGACCCTCGTCTTGGCTTATGCCGAGGCCTGTGGTCCTCCCCATACCTTCGGACTTCCTTCCCTCCTTGTGGAAGCAGTTGAAGGTGCCGGCTTCTCGGCGCGCGCTGCGCTCGGCGTCCTTTCCTTCTGGAGGACCGAGCTCTAAGCGTCCGGCAGGGGGAGCAGGTGCGACGCATGGAGCGTCTCTATGGGCGGGCCGGGCGACGCACGCCTCTCTTAGTAGGCTGGTGCTGCGCAGGCCTACGCCGTCATGCAAGGCGCGGCTAGATGACGTCAGACGCCGGGATTTTTAAAAAAAGAAGACCGCGGTTCCTTTCGGCCCCTCGCCTGCTACACCGCGATGTCTGAGACACCTGCTCCCCGCCAGGAAGGTCCTGATCCTTCTGCCTCCAGTACCGTGAGTCCCCTTCTGGGGGGTGTATATTTCAGTTTTGTAAACCTGAATTACTAATGCTGGGATATCTGGTTGCTTCCTTCTGCAGGGCAGCAAGGAGTTAAAATCCAAAACAAAACCCTTAAAATGCTGTGCTTGTTCCAAGCGTCTCCCCGAAAATTATAAAAAGAGACTATGCAAACCTTGCACTTCGGAGATTTGGAAAGAGGAGCAACCAGATATACTCTCGGAGATGAAGTCTTTTATTTCAGACGAGATTAAGTCCTCTTTAGCCTCCTTATCTACCCCTTCCAGCAACCCCATCCCTTCTAAGAAACGCAAAGTATCCGTTATTTCTTCTTCTGAGGGCGAAGAGGTTGAAGTGGCCTCTGCCTCGTCCAGACAATTTCCTAATGAGGAACCCTTGTCGGACGGAGAGATTCTAGAGGAAGATAAAAGATACTTTTTTTCCGCTAATGAAATGGAGGAGCTGCTCCGAGCAGTCAGGTCCACTATGGGCATTGAAGATACTCCTAAACCCCGTACGGTTCAGGATGAAATGTTTGGGGGCCTTAGAGCTAGGTCTTCTATTGTTTTCCCCATCAATGAAAATATAAAGGAAATGATATTGGAGGAATGGTCAGATCCAGAAAAGAGACTTGGCGTTCCTAAAGAATTTAGGAATAGGCTCTGCTTTGACCCGTCTGAAAGCAAAATATATAACCAGACGCCTAAGGTCAATTTGCAAGTAACCAAGGTAGCAAAAAAGACCTCCCTACCCTTTGAGGATTCCTCTCAGCTAGGCGATCCTATGGATAGAAAGGCAGATGGCCTCCTAAAGAAATCCTGGGAAGCGGCGATGTTTGGGGTAAAAACTATTATTTCCGCTACATCCGTTGCCAGAGCAATGTATATATGGCTTGGAGAACTGGACGAACATCTGAAAAACAGGACTCCAAGAGAAGAGATCAGGGAATCTCTCCCCCTTCTCCGCTCCGCCACGGCATTTTTGGCCGATGCGTCTGCAGAGTCCATCAGATTTTCCGCCAAGGATGCTGCCCTTTCTAATGCTGCCCGTCGGGCTTTATGGATGAAAGCCTGGTCCGGAGACAAGGCATCCAAGGCCAAGCTTTGTTCTATCCCCTTTTCAGGGGAATTTGTCTTCGGCCCCACTCTGGATAAGATCCTAGAGGGAGCAGCAGACAAGAAGAAGGGGTTTCCAGAAGACGAAGAACCAAAAAAGAAGATCCTACAGGGGGAAAGGGAAGTCTGGCCGATGGAGTTATCCAAAAGGGGGAAGAGGAAGAGGCTTTATCCTCAATCCCCAGAATAGGCAACCTAAACAGCAATGACGCCAGGGTAGGGGGGCGACTGATGGGTTTTCTATCCTCCTGGAGTCAGGTAACTTCAAATCCCTGGGTGCTAAATATAATCTCCCAGGGTTACAGGATAGAGTTCACATCAGTCCCCCCAAGAAGATACTGCATCACACCTCAGAGCAGATCAGATCTCCCGAAAATCTGGCAGGGCGTCCAGGACCTCTTAGAGCTAGGGGTAATTTGAAGGGTTCCTATCCCAGAGGAAAGGAGAGGATTCTATTCCAGTCTTTTTTTAGTAAAAAAAACAGACCAATCCTTTCGCACGATAATAAACTTAAAACCCCTAAACAGATCTATCTTATACAGGAGGTTCAGGATGGAGACCATCCCATCCACAATCCCTCTGATTACAAAAGGGGCATTCATGTCGTCAATCGACCTAAAGGACGCTTACTACCATGTCCCCATCCATCATCTTTCCCAAAAGTTTCTAAGATTCGCTCTAAGAGGACCAGACAGGTCTATACATCACTTCCAATATGTCGCCCTCCCTTTCGGTATCTCCTCGGCCCCCAGGGTCTTCACAAAGATCGTAGTAGAGATGGTGGCCTGCCTACGTCAGGAAGGAATCACAATTATTCCTTATCTCGACGACTTTTTAATTCTGGGCAAGACAGAATCCGAGAACCTTCTGGCGACCCAAAGATTCTCGGAACTCTTAAAAGACCTCGGATGGATTATAAATATAAAAAAATCCACCCTAACCCCGTCCATGAGAATAAAGTTCCTGGGTGTGGAATTAGATTCGTCCCGGCTGATGACCTTCCTCCCTCAGGACAAAGCTACCGCATTGACAGAGAAAGTCAGAACATTCCAGAAGGCTCGCAACTGCTCCATCAGAAAGGCCATGAGTCTCCTGGGAAGCCTAACCACCTGCATTCCCTCGGTGGCATGGTGCCAAAGCCACACAAGAATGATCCAAAATTGGATCCTAACTATTTGGGACGGAAGACAGTTAAGTCTAGACAGGGTCTTTCGGATCCCTCAGTCTGTAAAAACAGACTTGGATTGGTGGAGAGTAAAAAGAAGACTGCTAGGAGGCCTTCAGTGGCGGAACCATCCCGTCGTTCAAGTAATCACGGACGCAAGTCTCGGAGGCTAGGGAGCAAAGATAGGAGATCATCTTCTACAGGGTACCTGGCCTGCCGAGATAAGAGACAGATCCTCCAACTACCGAGAGCTTTACGCAGTCCTGGAAGCATTATTAAAAGGAGAGTGCCTTCTAAAAGGGCGACATCTAAGAATAATGTCAGACAACACTACAACGGTGGCTTATCTGCGTCACCAGGGGGGAACAAGATCACAGCCTCTTGGCGAGATAGCAAAAAGAATTTTCTCCTGGGCAGAAGTAAACACTTTATCTCTGTCCGCCATCCACCTAAGGGGCTGCGAAAACACAGTAGCAGACTTTCTGAGCAGAGAGATAGTAGACCCAGGAGAATGGTCTCTGAACAGGAATATCTTCCAAAAGATCTCGGAAAGATGGGGCTGTCCAGAGGTAGACTTATTCGCCTCCAGGAAAAATGCTTAGGTAAACTGTTTTTGCTCCCTAAACCCAGGAGACAATCCATGGGCAATCGATGCTCTATCAATACAGTGGAATTGGAGACTAGCCTACGCCTTTCCCCCAATACCACTACTACCTCGGGTCGTCCAGAAGCTCCTGGAGGAACCGGCTACGCTCATCCTGATAGCCCCTCTATGGCCAAAGAGAAGTTGGTTCTCCACTCTAAGACAGCTATCGCTGGAGGATCCGTGGGAGATTCCCTTCCAGAGGGACATTCTAGTCCAGGGCCCTCTTCTTCATCCAGACCCAGGCATGTTCAGACTGTCAGCCTGGATCCTGAGAGCGAGACACTAAGAAGCAGAGGACTTTCGGAAAAGGTGATATGTACTCTGAGGGCAAGTAGAAAAAAGGTGACCTCCTCCATCTACCTTAAGATCTGGAAGAAATACTGTTCCTGGTTAGGAGTTGAGCGCCCAGACACCACCTCTCCTCCCATCAACAGAATTTTGGACTTTCTACAGTGCGGCCTTGAGTTAGGCCTTAGACCTAGTACTCTGAAGGTCCAAATTTCTGCCCTCAGCTCCTTCTATGACTGCAGCCTGGCCAACCACAGATGGATCAGGAGGTTCTTCAGAGCGGTTGCAAGGTTGAGACCCTCCCTGAGATCCAGAACTCCGACCTGGGATCTTAACACCGTACTAGAGGGCTTAACAAAACCTTCTTTTGTACCTTCATCGGAGATCTCTTTAAAACATCTTTCCCTTAAGACTGCCTTTCTGATCGCTATCACCTCAGCCAGACGCATTGGGGAGATCCAGGCTTTATCGTGTAGAGAGCCCTACCTCCAAATTAACAAGGATCACATCCGTCTAACTCTCGACCCAGGTTTTCTCCCTAAAGTAGTCTCTCCTTTCCATCTAGAGCAGGAGATCTTCCTACGCTCTATCCCTAGGTCCGAACATTCAGGGTCTAGTGATAGGTTACATCTCCTGGATGTTAGGGACATAGTTATCCGTTACCTGGATTCTACCAGAGATTTCAGGGTGGATGACAATCTTCTTATTCAGTTTTCAGGGAAAAATAAAGGAAAGAAGTTAGCCAGGTCTTCCATAGCTAGATGGATCAAATCCACTATTGAATGCTGCTACAAGATCCAGAACAAACCCAGTCCTGGTAATGTTAAAGCCCATTCTACTAGGGCCACGGCCTCTTCTTGGGCCGAGAAAGGAGGGGTCTCGCTGGACCAGATCTGTAAAGCCGCAACCTGGTCTAGCACTAATACTTTTGTAAGACACTATCGTCTTAATCTTCCGGACGCAAATTAAGCTCTTTTCGGCCGGAAGGTTCTACAGGCGATATCCCCACCCATTTAGTTATCTGATATGTCTCAATGTGGGCCGTCATGGTGGATGAAATGGAAAAACCGCAATAAGACTTACCGGTAATTCCGTTTCCTTGAATCCACCATGACGGCCCATACTATTCCCCTTCCCCAAAAAAATAAAAATATATATATAAAAAATATATAAAAAAAATAATAAAATTAAGAATTTTTTTGGATTTATATTGCATATACATGCAGGAGTTTAAGGGTATGGATCAATATCCTTTTACTTTTGTTCCACCTTTTCGGGTAATTGTAAAGCACTGAGGAGATGGAGGGGGGGGGGGGTTCTTAAACTCTCTATGTGTTCCTGCCCCTACAGAGGTCAAGGGTCAATCTCAATGTGGGCCGTCATGGTGGATTCAAGGAAACGGAATTACCGGTAAGTCTAATTGCGTTTTTTTTTCTACAGAGCACATGGAGATGAAGATGTGCGCTGCGAGAGGAGTGGCGCCTTCTACCGCCATAGGGCTATGGGGTCTGGGGATGGAATCGGAGTCCCCGCTATCTGAAGCGGTGTCAGATTCAGAGTGGTCAGAGCAGAGACATTCGGAGGCCTCCTCCGCACTGAGTAATCTCTGAGCCATTGCTTTTTCTGTACAGCTCAGAAAGAAATTTAAATAACTGACTGTCCCTAATAGACTGGTAATGGACGGCACTGACTGACACCCACCGACTGACTGACTGACACCCACCGACTGACTGACTGACACCCACCGACTGACTGACTGACACCCACCGACTGACTGACTGACACCCACCGACTGACTGACACCCACCCACCGACTGACACCCACCCACCGACTGACACCCACCGACTGACTGACTGACACCCACCGACTGACCTGACTGACACCCACCGACTTACTGACACCCACTGACTGACACCCACCGACTGACTGACACCCACCGACTGACCTGACTGACACCCACTGACTGACACCCACCGACTGACTGACACCCACCGACTGACTCCCACCGACTGACCTGACTGACACCCACCGACTCACTGACACCCACTGACTGACTGACACCCACCCACCGACTGACTGACACCCACCGACTGACTGACACCCACTGACTGACACCCACCGACTGACCTGACTGACACCCACCGACTGACACCCACCGACTGACTGACTGACACCCACCGACTGACTGACTAACACCCACCCACCGACTGACTGACACCCACCGAACGACTGACTGACTCCTACCGACTGACTCCCACCGACTGACTCCCACCGACTGACCTGACTGACACCCACTGACTGACACCCACCGACTCACTGACACCCACTGACTGACTGACACCCACCCACCGACTGACACCCACCGACTGACCTGACTGACACCCACCGACTTACTGACACCCACTGACTGACACCCACCGACTGACCTGACTGACACCCACCGACCGACTGACTGACACCGACTGACTGACTGACACCCACCGACTGACCTGACTGACACCCACCGACTTACTGACACCCACTGACTGACACCCACCCACTGACTGACACCCACCCACTGACTGACACCCACCGACTGACTGACACCCACCGACTGACTGACACCCACCGACTGACTGACTAACACCCACCGAACGACTGACTGACTCCTACCGACTGACTGACTGACTCCCACCGACTGACTCCCACCGACTGACCTGACTGACACCCACCGACTCACTGACACCCACTGACTGACTGACACCCACCGACTGACTGACTGACACCCACCGACTGACTGACTAACACCCACCGAACGACTGACTGACTCCTACCGACTGACTGACTGACTCCCACCGACTGACCTGACTGACACCCACTGACTGACACCCACCCACTGACTGACACCCACCGACTGACTGACACCCACCGACTGACTGACACCCACCGACTGACCTGACTGACACCCACTGACTGACACCCACCGACTGACCTGACTGACACCCACTGACTGACACCCACCGACTGACCTGACTGACACCCACTGACTGACACCCACCGACTCACTGACACCCACCGACTGACTCCCACCGACTGACCTGACTGACACCCACTGACCTGACTGACACCCACTGACTGACTGACACCCACCGACTGACCTGACTGACACCCACTGACTGACTGACACCCAGCGACTGACTGACACCCACCGACTGACTGACGCCCACCGACTGACTGACACCCACCGACTGACTGACTAACACCCACCGAACGACTGACTGACACCTACCGACTGACTGACTGACTCCCACCGACTGACCTGACTGACACCCACTGACTGACACCCACCGACTCACTGACACCCACTGACTGACTGACACCCACCCACCGACTGACTGACACCCACCGACTGACACCCACCGACTGACCTGACTGACACCCACCGACTTACTGACACCCACTGACTGACACCCACCGACTGACTGACACCCACCGACTGACCTGACTGACACCCACTGACTGACACCCACCGACTGACTGACACCCACCGACTGACCTGACTGACACCCACTGACTGACACCCACCCACCGACTGACTGACACCCACCGACTGACTCCCACCGACTGACCTGACTGACACCCACTGACCTGACTGACACCCACCGACTGACTGACACCCACCGACTGACTGACGCCCACCGACTGACTGACTGACACCCACCGACTGACTGACTAACACCCACCGAACGACTGACTGACACCTACCGACTGACTGACTGACTCCCACCGACTGACCTGACTGACACCCACTGACTGACACCCACCGACTGACTGACACCCACCGACTGACTGACACCCACCGACTGACTCCCACCGACTCACTGACACCCACTGACTGACTGACTGACCCCTATAGCTACCCCTATAGCTACGCCACTGTCCGTAAGGACCTGGTCCTCACCAGTGATGGGAGATAGCAGACTGTAGAGGAGCGGTCTATTTCCCATCATTTGTAGGGACTTCTTCTGCCTCGTTGATCTGGTCATGGAACTGTTTTATGATTTAGTTGCTTCCAGTGGCGGATCCAGAGCCTGGTCTCGGGAGGGGCACTGCCAGATTGTTTTGTGGCGGCGGACAGAAAATAATGTGGTGCTTATAGAACAGACTATTTTATTTAACCTACGATATCGTACAGCTCTAACCTTATTTATAAATCAGGGGACATTATACAGGGGTAATATAACTGAGGAGGGCTATCGGGGACATTATACAGGGGTAATATAACTGAGGGGGTTATCAGGGGACATTATACAGGGGTAATATAACTGAGGGGGTTATCAGGGGACATTATACAGGGGTAATATAACTGAGGGGGTTATCAGGGGACATTATACAGGGGTAATATAACTGAGGGGGCTATCGGGGGACATTATACAGGGGTAATAGTCCCCCTCAGCCCCCCTCAGTTATATTACCCCGGTATAATGTCCCCTGATATAACTGAGGGGGGCTATCAGGGGACATTATACAGGGGTAATATAACTGAGGGGGCTATCGGGGGACATTATACAGGGGTAATATAACTGAGGGGGACTATCAGGGGACATTATACCGGGGTAATATAACTGAGGGGGGCTATCAGGGGACATTATACAGGGGTAATATAACTGAGGGGGGCTATCAGGGGACATTATACAGGGGTAATATAACTGAGGGGGTTATCAGGGGACATTATACAGGGGTAATATAACTGAGGGGGTTATCAGGGGACATTATACAGGGGTAATATAACTGAGGGGGTTATCAGGGGACATTATACAGGGGTAATATAACTGAGGGGGTTATCAGGGGACATTATACAGGGGTAATATAACTGAGGGGGCTATCGGGGGACATTATACAGGGGTAATAGTCCCCCTCAGTTATATCAGGGGACATTATACCGGGGTAATATAACTGAGGGGGCTATCGGGGACATTATACAGGGGTACTATAACTGAGGGGGGCTATCAGGGGACATTATACAGGGGTAATATAACTGAGGGGGGCTATCAGGGGACATTATACAGGGGTAATATAACTGAGGGGGCTATCAGGGGACATTATACAGGGGTAATATAACTGAGGACAGGGGTAATATAACTGAGGGGGGCTATCAGGGGACATTATACAGGGGTAATATAACTGAGGGGGGCTATCGCGGACATTATACAGGGGTAATATAACTGAGGGGGCTATCGGGGGACATTATACAGGGGTAATATAACTGAGGGGGACTATCAGGGGACATTATACAGGGGTAATATAACTGAGGACAGGGGTAATATAACTATGGGGGCTATCAGGTCACATTATACAGGGGTACTATAACTGAGGGGGGCTATCAGGGTACATTATACAGGGGTAATATAACTGAGGGGGCTATCGGGGGACATTATACAGGGGTAATAACTGAGGGGGACTATCAGGGGACATTATACAGGGGTAATATAACTGAGGGGGCTATCGGGGACATTATACAGGGGTAATATAACTGAGGGGGTTATCAGGGGACATTATACAGGGGTAATAGCCCCCCTCAGTTATATTACCCCTGTATAATGTCCCCTGATAGCCCCCCTCAGTTATATCAGGGGACATTATACAGGGGTAATATAACTGAGGGGGTTATCAGGGGACATTATACAGGGGTAATATAACTGAGGGGGGCTATCAGGGGACATTATACAGGGGTAATATAACTGAGGGGGCTATCAGGGGACATTATACAGGGGTAATATAACTGAGGACGGGTAATATAACTATGGGGGCTATCAGGGGACATTATACAGGGGTAATATAACTGAGGGGGCTATCGGGGACATTATACAGGGGTACTATAACTGAGGGGGACTATCAGGGGACATTATACAGGGGTAATATAACTGAGGGGGCTATCGGGGACATTATACAGGGGTAATATAACTGAGGACGGGTAATATAACTATGGGGGCTATCAGGGGACATTATACAGGGGTAATATAACTGAGGGGGCTATCGGGGACATTATACAGGGGTACTATAACTGAGGGGGGCTATCAGGGGACATTATACAGGGGTAATATAACTGAGGGGGCTATCAGGGGACATTATACAGGGGTAATATAACTGAGGGGGGCTATCGGGGACATTATACAGGGGTAATATAACTGAGGGGGGCTATCAGGGGACATTATACAGGGGTAATATAACTGAGGGGGCTATCAGGGGACATTATACAGGGGTAATATAACTGAGGGGGGCTATCGGGGACATTATACAGGGGTAATATAACTGAGGACAGGGGTAATATAACTGAGGGGGGCTATCAGGGGACATTATACAGGGGTAATATAACTGAGGACAGGGGTAATATAACTATGGGGGCTATCAGGGGACATTATACAGGGGTAATATAACTGAGGGGGCTATCGGGGACATTATACAGGGGTACTATAACTGAGGGGGGCTATCAGGGGACATTATACAGGGGTAATATAACTGAGGGGGCTATCAGGGGACATTATACAGGGGTAATATAACTGAGGACAGGGGTAATATAACTGAGGGGGGCTATCAGGGGACATTATACAGGGGTACTATAACTGAGGGGGGCTATCAGGGTACATTATACAGGGGTAATATAAATTATATTATTAGCCCTGTATAATGTCCTTGATAGCCCTCCTCTGTTCCACTGTATAATGTACTCTGATACCCCTTATTTATATTACCCCCTGTGTGTTATATAACTGAAGGGTATCAGGGTACATCATACAGGCCTACAGGGGGTAATATAACTGAGCTGCAGGGTACATACTTTATACGTGTACTGTTATTTAACTTATAGGATCTGTCTCAGTCTTAGTCAGGCCCAGGGCAGGAGAATTCTTGTACACTATATAGGGAGCAGCAGCGCTGTGCACGCCGCTGCCCTCACCTCACAACTACAGGTGCGCGGGCCAGCACAGTGACGCCGCTTCAATCAGGCGGCTGGCTCTTCTTCCATCCAACTCTAGTGTGCCATGCCGCCCGGACAGGACCGCTCCCTCTCCTCCTGGCTGTGTGCGCCGGCACGCACTGCTCTGTGACTTCGGAGCACTCTGCAGAAATGTCCGGTCCTGTGATATTCATGGTAAAGCGCTTTGCAGAAGCATCTGGTTATGTGGTCTCTGTACTTTCCTTGTATTGATTATACTTACCTGCTCAGTGACCCCCGCGTCGCTGCAGATCTCTGTATGGCTGCTGCTGCATCCCCATGTCGCTCGGATCAAAACATTTGGTGACGGGGGAGCAGCCAATAGCAGGCGGCGACGGTGACCGGACCCAGTCGCGGCCTGCTATTGCCTGCTGTCCTGGTTGCCAGATATTTTGATCTGAGTGACGGGGAGATGAAGCAGTGGCCATGCAGGGACCCGCAGCAATGCGGGTGCCCTAAGCACATATAATTTATACAAGGGGCCCGGGCATTGGCGGGGATATTTTTTATATCAGATAACCCCTTTAACATTATTTGTTTAAAAAACAAATTAGAAATTTCCCATATTTTCAAAAGGACGTTATGGAGCATGGAGGATTCATTCTGCTGAGGTCCTTCTCAGGGACCGGATTTTGCCGACTCACACTGAAGTGACTATTTACCGTACCCCAAAAGAACCTTTTCCATCTATTATGGAGTACGGAGGATTCACACTGCTGAGGTCCATTTCAAGTATATTGTTTATCCAACTCACTGAAGTGTCTATTTACCAATATTTAAATTTACATTTTATTAAATACACACCAAAATGCCGTCTGATGAATGCCTGATGTAAAAAGTGCAGTTTTTTCCTCAAATAAAATAACAAGCAAACCTTGGCTGGTTCTGCAGTAAATACAGAGCGCAGTCACTTGAATGGAGCTTAGCCGCGCCCACGCTAGCTGATACTAGTCGTGACGTCAGTGGGCGGGCGGCCCGGCGGTAAAGAGTGAGAAGGCCGCGGCGCTGCTGCCTTCTCAAACAGCTGATCGGCGGGGGTCCCGGGTGTCGGACCCCCGCCGATCAGAAGCTGATGATCTATCCAGAGGATAGATCATCAGTTAAATGAAAGTGCAGAACCCCTTTAACCATCAAAATTTTCATTATTTTTTTTGGACACACAAAGCATTGTACAAGGCAGGGTGTCCCCTTGTAGCAGTACATGCTTCTGCCTAGTAGCAAAGGCCTTCAAGGCTATTGAAAGTATGTGTCTGTTAAATCCAACCTAAGCCCAGATTTATCATTAATAGTTTACAAATTTTGTGAGCTAAAGGTTTCAAAATACGAATTTTTTGCACATTTTTTGTCCTCAATTGCACCAAATATTGCGTCATTTTGCATTTTTACTCAACTGACTCCATTTTTGTAACATGGATGGAAAAGTGGGTGTGGTCAGCTATGTTAATGAGTTTAAAAAGTCGCATTCTCACTCCTGGAGGAGCTTCACTAAACCGAAGTGTTGGGTGTTCGAACAAGCCACATGTATGAAACAACCAAAACTGATGTCAAAGATTCTCCTCATAATAAATTCCAACCACAGTGTGCCATTGTAGACACAAGCACGGCTACAGATTTCCAAAGTATACAGTTATTAATAAAACAAATTGATCACTTTCAACCAAAAAAATTGAAGACAATAAGTTGAAATGTTGACACATTTTATTCATCCAAAACATAACATTTATTTAACCACAAATAAAAATAAAGGTTCTCCATCAAATAAAACATGTTTGAAAGGCAGTCAATTTAATGCAAAACAACAAAATCTGTTGCAAACTCAATTTTTTTTATGTACATTTGGGACAATGATTCTTTTTTCTTTTTGCTTTAACACATTGGGATTCCTTGTTTAAAGGGGTTGTCCAGGTTCAGAGCTGAACCTGGACAGCCCTCCATTTCCCCCCCGGCAGCCCCCCTGACATGAGCATCGGAGAAGTTCATCCTCCGATGCTCTCCTTTGCCCTGCGCTAAATCGCGCAGGGCAAAGGCATTTTTCTGAGTTCCGGTGACGTACCGGGGCTCTCTATGGGGCTGACAGGAACCCCGGTGACGTCACCGGCACTGATGGGCGGGATTTGGCTCTGCCCTAGCCAGTAAAACGGCTAGGGCAGAGCTAAAGCCCGCCCCTCAGAGCCGGTGACGTCACCGAACACACTGCTGGGCGGAAGTTACCGCCCGGCAGTGTGTTATTGTAAACACAAGAGCCTGTGCCCTGCGCGATCTAGCGCAGGGCACAGGAGCGCATCGGAGCATGAGATGCTCCGATGCCAGGCTCAGGAGGGCTGCCGGGGTGAAAATAAGGGTATGTCCGGGTTCAGCTCTGAACCCGGACAACCCCTTTAAGCCGACACACTTCAAATGGTAGCACATTGTGCGTTCCCAGCACTCCACCATTTTTTCTTTTGGTTGATGCAACTTGCAAAGACAGTAACTTGTGAGTGCAATTTTTTTTGAATATATTTTTGAGGGCAATTTTGTCAACACTTAATGTGGAAACACAGAAATCTCTTGTTGTTCGATACATTTAATCAAATGTGCCCTCATCTGGCTTTGGTCATAAACCAGACAACTGAAATCTAAGCCTTGGGCCAGAGAAACTGCGTTAGCAATGGCAAAAGCTCCACAGTCATTTGCACCTGTTTGTTTTTGGAAGCACAGACATTCAATATCGAGCACTGAATAGTCACCCATAAAAAAATCATCATATATGTCTATCATTTGTTTTTTTAAGGTATCAGTCATCGATGTTCTTAGAGAGTCATAGATTTTGACACCAGCTGTAGAGCCATGAGATAAAAGCCAATGGGCGCCAGTATGGTGAATTTGTAAAATGTTATCTGTCTTTACAAATTTGTCAACCTTTCCATTGGAAACCAGCAAAGTGTCACATAGACCATGCACATAAAGGACATTTTTTGGAAATAAGCAACGGATATACATTAATTAGATTATCATCTAACCATTCATTGTTCTCTAACACTGACTTGTCTCGATTTGTAAGCCTAAATCCATGCAATGACCCCCATGTGTCATTTTCCTCTTTGTGGGTAAAGTCCAATGTGCTTCGGAATGAGTCCTCCTCTTCGTTCACCCATACATCTTGTCTTAGAAAATCAGCTTTAGCGCCAACTCTTTGTGAGGCTGGATGCTTCGGTCTTCCATACAGACGTTTTGGTAGTGGCTCAAATATGTTAGATGTGTCTGCTTTTCGTTTTGGTGATTGTATTAAAGGTAAACCACCTTCCTCAGGTATGAGAGCTTTTATTTTTGAAGCCATCTCTTCGAAGTCCTCCTCTACACTATGTAAACTACTTATATCTTTTATCAAAAAAATTGAATCAACAATTTTTTTGACAATTTGATTACAATTTCGAATCATTTTTTGTTCGCAATGACCTTCTACGTGATGTCGGGTCTTCTATTTCTTCCGTGGGGGGCAGGTGCAACACTGGAACATCATAGTGTCCCTCCCATGTGTCTTCCTTTACTATCTTATTCAAACATTGCACATCAATCAAAAAGAGAGGATTTTTTTGTATACGACTGACTCGGTTTACTCCATCCCCACTGATCAATATTCGTGAAAATGCTGCAAATATGTTTGCAGGGAAGCAAGAAATGTCTCCATAATGGAGTAGTACCTCCTAAACTGACCATGTATTTTTTCTGCTTGTGTGTTTCACTATTAACCTTGAAAAGTCCCTTTTCAATGTCTACTATAGAAATATCTGTCTGATCAAGTGTGCTGTTCATTCGGTTCATTATGTGAACTATTATTTCCCTGGGCCTATTTTGTAGAAAGCTGGGAATATTTTCTTAGTATTTTCTGTAATACTGGGAACTTCTGACATTCTTCTCCACATACCTATGCATAAAAAATATATATTTAGTTGTTTATTAATTTATTTATGTACAGAGTATTAATTTAGAATGACCAAAAAAAATCTGAACGTGAATCTACATTCATATTTGTCAATGTGCACCTATTAGCAGTGAAGCTACAGTCATGTGAAAAAATTAGGACACCCTTTGAAAGCATGTGGTTTTTTGTAACATTTTTAATAAAAGGTTATTTCATCTCCGTTTCAACAATACAGAGAGATTAAAGTAATCCGACTAAACAAAGAAAACTGAAGAAAAGTCTTTTCAAGATCTTCTGTAAATGTCATTCTACAAAAATGCCTATTCTAACTGAGGAAAAAGATAGGACACCCTTGCCCCTAATAGCGAGTGTTACCTCCTTTGGCTGAAATAACTGCAGTGAGACGGTTCTTGTAGCCATCTACCAGTCTTCGACATCGGTCTGAGGAAATTTTACCCCACTCCTCAATGCAGAACTTTTTCAGCTGTGAGATGTTTGAGGGGTTTCTTGCACGTACAGCCCTTTTCAAGTCACCCCACAGCATCTCAAAGGGATTCAAATCTGGACTTTGACTTGGCCATTCCAGGACTCTCCATTTCTTCTTTTTCAGCCAATCTTTGGTTGATTTACTAGTATGTTTTGGGTCATTGTCATGTTGCATGGTCCAGTTCCGCTTCAGCTTTAATTTTCTAACTGATGGTCTCACATGTTCTTCAAGCACCTTCTGATACACAGTAGAATTCATCGTGGATTCTATGATGGTGAGCTGACCAGGTCCTGCTGCAGCAAAGCAGCCCCAAACCATGACACTTCCACCTCCATGCTTCACAGTTGGTATGAGGTTCTTTTCTTGGAATGCTGTGTTTGGTTTACGCCAAACATGTCCTCTGCTGTTGTGTCCAAATAATTCAATTTTGGACTCATCTGTCCAAAGAACATTATTCCAGAAGTCCTGGTCTTTGTCAACTTTATCTCTGGCAAATGTCAGTCTGGCCTCGATGTTTCTCTTGGAAAGCAAAGGTTTCCTCCTTGCACACCTCCCATGCAAGTTAAACTTGTACAGTCTCTTTCTGATTGTAGAGGCATGTACTTCTACATCAACAGTAGCCAGAGCCTGCTGTAGTTCTCGAGATGACACTTTAGGGTTTTTGGAGACCTCTTTTAGCATCTTGCGGTCTGCTCTTGGGGTGAACTTGCTGGGGCGACCAGTCCTGGGCATGTTGGCAGTTGTTTTGAAAGCCCTCCACTTGTAGACTATCTTCCGGACAGTGGAATGGCTGATTTCAAAATCTTTTGAGATCTTTTTAAATCCCTTCCCAGACTCATAGGCTGCTACAATCTTTTTTCTGAAGTCCTCTGACAGCTCTTTTGCTCTCACCATGGTGCTCACTCTCACTTCAACAGTCAGGAGCACACCAAACTAAATGTCTGAGGTTTAAATAGGGCAAGCCTCATTCAACATGCAGAGTAACGATCTACTAATTATGTGCACCTGGTGTGATATACCTGTGTGAGATCTGAGCCAATTTAAGAGGGAATACATGTGAGGGTGTCCTATCTTTTTCCTCAGTTAGAATAGGCATTTTTGTAGAATGACATTTACAGAAGATCTGGAAAAGACTTTTCTTCAGTTTTCTTTGTTTAGTTGGATTACTTTAATCTCTCTGTATTGTTGAAACGGAGATGAAATAACCTTTTATTAAAAATGTTACAAAAAACCACATGCTTTCAAAGGGTGTCCTAATTTTTTCACATGACTGTATCTATCAACTTATGTCATCCTATGTTAAATCCAGATATGATAGACGAATAAAAGAGGAGTACTTTGATATATAGGCATACTTGATTAAGGCTACTTTCACACCTGCGTTTAGGTGCGGATCCGTCTGGTATCTGCACAGACGGATCCACACCTATAATGCAAACGCTTGTATCCGTTCAGAACGGATCTGTTTGCATTACCATGAACAAAAAAATATATATACAGTACAGACCAAAAGTTTGGACACACCTTCTCATTCAAAGAGTTTTCTTTATTTTCATGACTATGACAATTGTAGATTCGCACTGAAGGCATCAAAACTATGAATTAGCACATGTGGAATTATATACATAACAAAAAAGTGTGAAACAACTGAAAATATGTCATATTCTAGGTTCTTCAAAGTAGCCACCTTTTGCTTTGATTACTGCTTTGCACACTCTTGGCATTCTCTTGATGAGCTTCAAGAGGTAGTCACCTGACATGGTCTTCCAACAGTCTTGAAGGAGTTCCCAGAGATGCTTAGCACTTGTTGGCCCTTTTGCCTTCACTCTGCGGTCCAGCTCACCCCAAACCATCTCGATTGGGTTCAGGTCCGGTGACTGTGGAGGCCAGGTCATCTGGCGCAGCACCCCATCACTCTCCTTCATGGTCAAATAGCCCTTACACAGCCTGGAGGTGTGTTTGGGGTCATTGTCCTGTTGAAAAATAAATGATGGTCCAACTAAACGCAAACCGGATGGAATAGCATGCCGCTGCAAGATGCTGTGGTAGCCATGCTGGTTCAGTATGCCTTCAATTTTGAATAAATCCCCAACAGTGTCACCAGCAAAGCACCCCCACACCATCACACCTCCTCCTCCATGCTTCACGGTGGGAACCAGGCATGTAGAGTCCATCCGTTCACCTTTTCTGCGTCGCACAAAGACACGGTGGTTGGAACCAAAGATCTCAAATTTGGACTCATCAGACCAAAGCACAGATTTCCACTGGTCTAATGTCCATTCCTTGTGTTCTTTAGCCCAAACAAGTCTCTTCTGCTTGTTGCCTGTCCTTAGCAGTGGTTTCCTAGCAGATATTCTACCATGAAGGCCTGATTCACACAGTCTCCTCTTAACAGTTGTTCTAGAGATGTGTCTGCTGCTAGAACTCTGTGTGGCATTGACCTGGTCTCTAATCTGAGCTGCTGTTAACCTGCGATTTCTGAGGCTGGTGACTCGGATGAACTTATCCTCCGCAGCAGAGGTGACTCTTGGTCTTCCTTTCCTGGGGCGGTCCGCATGTGAGCCAGTTTCTTTGTAGCGCTTGATGGTTTTTGTGACTGCACTTGGGGACACTTTCAAAGTTTTCCCAATTTTTCGGACTGACTGACCTTCATTTCTTAAAGTAATGATGGCCACTCGTTTTTCTTTACTTAGCTGCTTTCTTCTTGCCATAATACAAATTCTAACAGTCTATTCAGTAGGACTATCAGCTGTGTATCCACCTGACTTCTCCACAACGCAACTGATGGTCCCAACCCCATTTATAAGGCAAGAAATCCCACTTATTAAACCTGACAGGGCACACCTGTGAAGTGAAAACCATTTCAGGTGACTACCTCTTGAAGCTCATCAAGAGAATGCCAAGAGTGTGCAAAGCAGTAATCAAAGCAAAAGGTGGCTACTTTGAAGAACCTAGAATATGACATATTTTCAGTTGTTTCACACTTTTTTGTTATGTATATAATTCCACATGTGTTAATTCATAGTTTTGATGCCTTCAGTGGGAATCTACAATTGTCATAGTCATGAAAATAAAGAAAACTCTTTGAATGAGAAGGTGTGTCCAAACTTTTGGTCTGTACTGTATATACTGTATATATATATAGTTGAGGGAATTCAGGGCAGCACACCTGGTAACAAGTAGTTGGGTGCCAGCGGTATTGCACTTTACCAAAGTGTAGATCCAAGATGAATAAATACACCGCAGCACACCCAGTTAGTGAAAAACAGTGGGATCCTTTATTCACCCATGCAACGTTTCGGTCCGCTTGTTCATGATAATGCAAACGGATCCGTTTTGACTTACATTGAAAGTCAATGGGAGGCGGATCCGTTTTCAATTGCACCATATTGTGTCAGTAAAAACGGATCCGTCCCCATTGACTTACATTGTAAGTCAGGACGGATCCGTTTGGCTCAGTTTCGTCAGACGGACATCAAATTGCTGCAGCGTTTTGGTGTCCTCCTCCAGAGCGGAATGGAAGCTGAACGGAGGCAACCTGATGCACTCTGAGCGGATCCTTATCCATTCAGAATGTATTGGGGCTGAACGGATTCGTTTTGAGCCGCTTGTAAGAGCCTTGAAACGGATCTCACAGGCGGACCCAGAAACGGCAGTGTGAAAGTAGCCTAAGTCTTGAATTTTTGATTAAGAAGAAGAGTTAACCCTGACAGGACTACTCGGAGGAGTCCTGCTCACCCCTGCCACACAGAGTTATTTTAAACTCGCCCAATATTAGTGTATAAACACAGAAGAGTGTGAATCACTATGTGAGGGCAAGGTAATTGGGACTCTACATTTCTATCCAAGGACTGCTGTCAGGATTTACTTTAATGTAAAATCCAAAATCATACTTCAATTCATATATTCCTATATCTCACACAGCTTCTTTCTCTGTACCACATGCTAATGTCAGGGGAGAAAACACAGCTCGTTGGATCACTTAAAGCACCGACAAAATGTTTTGATACCAATTGACGAAAACTATCAAAAATACATTAAAAATTGAATCTTACTTTTGATATGTGTTGGGGAAGAAACTGCAATGGAGGACAGTAATCATTTCACTTAGTGAACAGTTTTTATATCCATCCAAGTGATTTGTATTTTAGAATTTCATGTTGTCTCTCGATGCCATTATTTGTATGAATCCCAACATGTAAAAGTCCATGGCGGTAAGCACGGGCCCACTTCTGTAGGATAATTATAAAATATACATTTATTTAAAAAAATAATTATATAATATATATATAAATAACATTTAAACTGTATAGGAAAAATTGCCACTAGGCTGTGCCTTTTTGTTTTTCTTTGTACCGATATGATCTTTGAAAAATCCCTTGCCATTTGGTTAAAGTATTTACCATCATATTAAAATGAAGCAGCAAATACATAAAGTGCCATAACAGGAAAAAGTACTTATGTATGTACTCATTGGGGCAGTGCTATAATATTATATAAATGAAGGGTATGCTTTCAATAAGATTCATTCATGCTAGCAATTTATTTCTACTATGTTCAACGCTATTTTTTTGTGACCCATCACTGACTTTTTAAACATGTGCTTGGTGTATATGTATTTTTAATCATTTTATTTCATTATTATATTGTAAACCAAGTTTAGCGTTTAGTAGAGATCCTCATAACCCCTGTTTGATTCCCCTCGATATATTTTTATTTTATTTTATATCCTTGCCCTTCACCAAGATGGCACTGGGAACATCTAGCGCACTACCCAGCTGTATATCAGGGAGCAGGCGAACTTCCGTATTCCTGCCTCCGTTGTATAATTAGGAGGTTGGTGCTACTGGGGCTTTCTGTTCTGCCGTCACATGACTTGGCCGGGCAGTCACGTGATTGTGACGTAATCTTCTGAGCAGCGCAACGATTGTTGATCTCAGATACAGAGCGACTCCCAGGATCATCCCTTTCACCTGGGACTAATTACAATTAATATGAGATAGGGATATGGGGTTAGATATAGGGCGCAGGTTAGACATGCCCCCAAGAGGAAGCGAGACCGAACGTGCGTCAGGGTGGTCGATCACTTCAGGTCCTGGTTAGTATTTGACCTCTATCCTACATTGATATACCCTTATGTATCGCCTTTGTGTGTCTGGGCTTATTTAAGTAAATGTTTTCAGGATTAGTCCTGCCAGTCTTCCATCCTTCTGTTTTTCTTCCCTCAGCTAAGCGATTTATTGACACTAGGCTTGGCCATCTTTTAGGGTGAATATACTGTTAAGGCCATATTCACACGTCCGCAAGTGTTTTGCGGATCCGCAAAACACTGACATCGGCAATGTGTGATCCCCAATTTGCGGACCGCACATTGCCGACACTGTGCGCAGTTGTGGACAAGAATAGGACATGTTCTATTTTTTTTCGGGAACGGAATTGCGGACCCAGAAGTGCGGGTCCGCAGTTCCGTGTCCGGGCTGCACATCTTGCGGCCCCATAGAAATGAATGGGTCCGCAATTTCGTTCTGCAAAGTGCGGAACAGAATTTCGGACATGTGAATGGACCCTTAAAGAAGTAGTCTGTGGATGAAGCATTATCGTCAAGTTTGGCGAGTGTAATATTTTTGAATATTTACATCCATACCACAGTCATTATATCTGATCATGCTACTTGTATGGGAGTCTTTTGCATTTGTATGAACTTTATGTATTTTCTGCTACATTTTAATTCTGCTGTGTGTATTTGTACAAATAAAACGTCATTACATTAGACGGGGGCTTTTCCTGATTTTTTGCATTGTATTACAGATATTCAGTTATTTTCAATTTGATGGTATAGGGTGTTCTAAAGTTTTTAACGGACACACATAGCAATATTTAATATTGTGGTTAAGACTATTCTCGTAACACGTGTGGTGTCTAGTTATAGGGCTCATGCAAAAAAAAGTATTTTCTTTCAAAGTCTGTTCAGTTTCTTTTGTTGCACATTAATTTCAATAGGGACGCCACAAAAAGGGAAATGACTTTTTGTGCATTCTGTGCTCGTATGTCCATTCAGCCAAAAAATTTAAATATCCTATTCTTTTTTGATTGACAGACAAAAACAGGCATTGTTACAATCAATCCGCCAAAAAACAGACATCAGGATTTTGTTATTTCTTTTTTTTTGGGGGGGAGGCAAATCCATCATTTATTGAATGGAAAATACATACGGTTGTGTACATGAGCCCATACTTAACATTTTTCTGAAAAGCTATACAAGAGGGAATAGACTTGATAGAAAGGGCCAGTGACTAGTATGAAATCTTCATCATATTTAAAGCGGTTATCCCATCAATAGTGCAAAACATACATCATATCGTAAGTGATAAGCTATATAAAAGTAAGCCTAACCCAGCTCTGTACCTCTCATGGATATTGAAATCCATCCATCCATTCATGCACTCTAATGATTCAATCACAAAAGTATTTATATCCAAGTGCTGGTTTCAAAAATTGAAAATATTTTACTTGGAACAACCCCCTAAACCATAATCATTAAATTCATAATGTTATTACCGTATTTTTCGCCCCATAAGACGCACTTTTTCTTCCCCCAAAATGGGGGAGAAATGCCCCTGCGTCTTATGGGGCGAATGCGTGGAGTTTTACATCGCTGCCAGCGATGTATCAGTGAGCGGGGAGGGACTGGGAGGAGCTGGGGGCCGGCAATAGCGGCGGGGCGGTGCAGTCAGTTTAGTATAGCACCGCCCCGCCGCTCTGGTATACTAATATAAGAAATCATATTGAAGTAATAGTTATTAAACATGTCCCCCAACTGCTATTACTACCTTCCCTCCTAATCGCTGCTGTAGAATTCAGGCCAGTCGGGCGGGCGGCAGCGCAACTCGTGTCACGTGCCTGCGCCGCCTACTTTATGAATGAAGTAGGCGGCGCAGGCAAGTGACGTCAGTGAGACGCGCCGGCCGGCCGTCCTGCCGGTCTGATTTCTACAGCAGCCAGCGATTAGGATGAACGGTAGTAATAGGAGTTGGGGGGCATGTTTAATAAATATTAATTCAATATGACAACTTATATTTTGTGCGGCGACGGGCGGGGGGGGTCGACAGTTCAGACTGCGATCTGTGGATGGCACTGTTACAGGGGGGGGGGGATCTGTGAATGGCACTGTTATGGGCTGGGGGGGGTCTGTGCATGGCACTGTTATGGGCTGGGGGGTCTGTGGATGGCACATATATAACAGTGCCACCCACAGACCCCCCCCCCCCCCAGCCCATAACAGTGCCATCCACGGATCCCCCCTGTAACAGTGTCAGCCACAGACCCCCCCCCCCTGTAACAGTGCAAGCCACAGATCCCCCCATAACAGTGTCCGTCATCCACAGATCCCCCCATAAGTGTCCGTCATCCACAGATCCCCCCATAAGTGTCCGTCATCCACAGATCCCCCCATAACAGTGTCCGTCATCCACAGATCCCCCCATAACAGTGTCCGTCATCCACAGATCCCCCCCATAACAGTGTCCGTCATCCACAGATCCCCCCATAACAGTGTCCGTCATCCACAGATCCCCCCATAACAGTGTCCGTCATCCACAGATCCCCCCATAACAGTGTCCGTCATCCACAGATCCCCCCATAACAGTGTCCGTCATCCACAGATCCCCCCATAACAGTGTCCGTCATCCACAGATCCCCCCATAACAGTGTCCGTCATCCACAGATCCCCCCATAACAGTGTCCGTCATCCACAGATCCCCCCATAACAGTGTCCGTCATCCACAGATCCCCCCATAACAGTGTCCGTCATCCACAGATCCCCCCATAACAGTGTCCGTCATCCACAGATCCCCCCATAACAGTGTCCGTCATCCACAGATCCCCCCATAACAGTGTCCGTCATCCACAGATTCCCCCCTATAACAGTGTCCGTCATCCACAGATTCCCCCCTATAACAGTGTCCGTCATCCACAGATTCCCCCCTATAACAGTGTCCGTCATCCACAGATCCCCCCTATAACAGTGTCCGTCATCCACAGATCCCCCCTATAACAGTGTCCGTCATCCACAGATCCCCCCCATAACAGTGTCCGTCACCCACAGATCCCCCCCATAACAGTGTCCGTCACCCACAGATCCCCCCCATAACAGTGTCCGTCACCCACAGATCCCCCCATAACAGTGTCCGTCATCCACAGATCCCCCCTATAACAGTGTCCGTCATCCACAGATCCCCCCTATAACAGTGTCCGTCATCCACAGATCCCCCCTATAACAGTGTCCGTCATCCACAGATCCCCCCCTATAACAGTGTCCGTCATCCACAGATCCCCCCTATAACAGTGTCCGTCATCCACAGATCCCCCCCATAACAGTGTCAGTCATCCACAGATCCCCAGTAATAGTGCCATCCACAGACCACTATTAGTTCCAAACCCACAGCACACCTTTTGGTTAATAATGTTTTTTTTCTTATTTTCCTCCCCAAAAACCTAGGTGCGTCTTATGGGCCGGTGCGTCTTATAGGGCGAAAAATACGGTAAATTGTATAATGATATTAACATTAAGATCAAGTGGCAACATATAAAGACAAATACATTTTTATTACCGTTATTTCAGGCAACCATTAGTTTGATAACCACTGCTTTAATGCCTCATTTTCCTTCCAAATTGTTGAATTTTTTAATTTTTGGAGGGCAATATTAGGATCCTCTATGCTGCCGGCATTTGCAATATCACGCAGCATCTTTAAAACTTGGTTCCGACAATGTCTTACATTGTGATTCTTCTTTGAGAGCCGCTCCATCCAAGCCTTTTCTCTATGAAAATCACAAAGTAAAATCTTGGAATCAAAAATATAAAAATTATTATTTGGAATGAAATTGAAGATAATTGCATAATAATCAAGCACTAAACAATAAATGCAAGCAACAATGTGATTAACTGTACTAGAGCCAGGTCAGAGCTTACGGTCTGCAGACCATAGTGAGTTAAATATATATATTTTTTCCATTGGTGGAGGCATTTCAAGAGAGACCATGTTGGAGGGCATTAAGGAGTCAATGAGGGGGAGTAACAATGAGGAACAGCGCTGGGGCTGGGGGGGGGGCATAAGGCACTTGTTAGTTAAATGTAGTCTTGAAACAGAAAATGGACAGGAGACAGGCACTCGCCATCCGATTTACTACTGACAATCCAAAATTGTACATGTTATTCTCATATAAATTCACAAAGTCAAAAATTTGTTAATTAATAGTAATCATAATAAAATAAACAAAAAATTAAAAATTACTATATATTTTAACAATATAAAATGGATAATGTAAAAAATTCACAAGTGACTATATTGGTATACACAACTATAAAACGGCAACATATTGCTACCTAGAAGCTCGCTTAAAAGGACATTACCTGTTTTGCGAGCCTATATATTCTTTCAACTGTATGTACTTTATCTAAATAGGTATACGATACATGGTACAGTTTAGGGTATGCAATAGAGTCACTTGTGAATTTTTTCATTCGACATTTTATATTGTCCATATTGTTAGTTTGTTGTTTGGATTATTATGATTACAATTTTTTTTTACTAATTTATGTTTTTTGAATTTATATGAGAATAAAATTTTCAATTTATGATTGTCTGGAGTAAATTAGATGGTGAGTGCCTGTCTCCTGTCCATTTTCTGTTTAAATAGTCAATTAGTGACTGGGTGAGTCACTCCAGACAGTGCACCAACTCATAGTGATAGGTTAAGTGAGCCACTATATACAGTACAGACCAAAAGTTTGGACGCACCTTCTCATTCAAAGAGTTTTCTTTATTTTCATGACTATGAAAATTGTAGATTCACACTGAAGGCATCAAAACTATGAATTATCACATGTGGAATTATATACATAACAAAAAAGTGTGAAACAACTGAAAATATGTCATATTCTAGGTTCTTCAAAGTACCCACCTTTTGCTTTGATTACTGCTTTGCACACTCTTGGCATTCTCTTGATGAGCTTCAAGAGGTAGTCACCTGAAATGGTTTTCACTTCACAGGTGTGCCCTGTCAGGTTTAATAAGTGGGATTTCTTGCCTTATAAATGGGGTTGGGACCATCAGTTGCGTTGAGGAGAAGTCAGGTGGATACACAGCTGATAGTCCTACTGAATAGACTGTTAGAATTTGTATTATGGCAAGAAAAAAGCAGCTAAGTAAAGAAAAACGAGTGGCCATCATTACTTTAAGAAATGAAGGTCAGTCAGTCAGCCGAAAAATTGGGAAAACTTTGAAAGTAAGGGCTATTTGACCATGAAGGAGAGTGATGGGGTGCTGCGCCAGATGACCTGGCCTCCACAGTCACCGGACCTGAACCCAATCGAGATGGTTTGGGGGTGAGCTGGACCGAAGAGTGAAGGCAAAAGGGCCAACAAGTGCTAAGCATCTCTGGGAACTCCTTCAAGACTGTTGGAAGACCATTTTAGGTGACTACCTCTTGAAGCTCATCAAGAGAATGCCAAGAGTGTGCAAAGCAGTAATCAAAGCCAAAGGTGGCTACTTTGAAGAACCTAGAATATGACATATTTTCAGTTGTTTAACACTTTTTTGTTATGTATATAATTCCACATGTGTTAATTCATAGTTTTGATGCCTTCAGTGTGAATCTACAATTGTCATAGTCATGAAAATAAAGAAAACTCTTTGAATGAGAAGGTGCGTCCAAACTTTTGGTCTGTACTGTATCTATAATTTTGACTGTACTCTTGCATTGCTTTTTATCTATGAAGGAAATGTTACCCATTGTTATACTTGAATATAACATTGCTAACTTGTTTAGATCAAAATCCACATGGATTTAACGCACAAATATGCAAGTCTTAAATACAAAATAAGGTGTGGGTCAGAAACAAATAGGACACTGTGATGTTGTGATAGATCACTGTGACCTTTACCCTTTTTCTCCTGATGCATGATGGGAGAGGAGGAGCTGTACCAGGAAGTCAGACAGTGTGTGTGAGGGGAACTGGAAGCAGACACATGAGGCTGAGAAGGGATTACATCTGATAAGGACAGAAGCTGTTGGAATAAGACTCCTCCATGTAAGAATGCCATAATGTTCTGAGTAATAAACCTTGCTCTGGTTAAGTAGTACATCGGCCTGTGTGCGTAACTTGCTGAGCAGATACCGGCAGCATTGCCAGCAGCACCTGAGAGACACAGAGTGTCCAGGGGACATAACAGTGGCGACGAGGATTGTGGATTTTAGCACACATGGCCTTCATAGGGTTTATTCAACCATTTGATCCTGCAGCTGAGTCATGGATCTCCTGGGTGGAGAGGCTGGAACAGTATATGGAAGCGAATAATGTGACTGTTGAAAAGAGAAGTGCAGTTTTTCTCACTGCATTGGGTCAAGCTGCATATGGAACCCTCAGAGACCTTGTTTCTCCAGACAAGCCAGCCTCTAAGTCCCTGCCTGAGTTAATTCAGACGCTACATACACACTTCAACCCGAAGCCGTTGGAAATCGCGGAGCGGTTTAAATTCTACGGTAGAAGGCAGCAGGCCGGGGAGGATATAAAGACATATATCATTGCTTTACGTAAACTGGCTGCCACTTGTCAGTTTGGAGACTACCTACAGACGGCTCTCCGTGACATGTTCGTCATGGGACTCTGCGACCCAGCCATACAGAAACGTTTACTCACAGAACCCGACTTGACTCTGACGAAAGCCACTGACCTTGCTACGGTCATGGAGTTGGCAACACGGGACGCCACCCTACTGAAGGCACCACCTACAACTCCTGCAAGCCAGGGTGAGGAAATATTCCGCACTGCTATCACTCAACGCTCAAGACGCCCGTCCCCTGCCACTCAGCTTAAACCTCGCCACCCTAATTCTTCTGTCTCTGGGACCCCGACTTGCTACCGTTGTGGTAACACTACTCACAGTGCGCCTGCTTGCAAGTTCAAGGATGTCGTTTGTTTTCGCTGTGGGAAGACTGGTCATATTGGGCGCGTTTGCCGCAGCTCTCGCTCCCTGAACACTACCACTAAAGATAGACGTAAACAGACATTCCGTGTGGATATGGACAATAACGGTTTTAGCTCTGATGAGGAGACATGTGTCCAGCATGTTGGACTGTTTCGAGTAGCTGGGAGTACTCCGGCGATTAAAGTGGATGTCACACTCAATGGCTGTCCTGTCTCCATGGATGTTGATACAGGGGCAGCTGTGTCTGTCATTTCATGGACTGATTTAAAGGCATCGGGTCTGTCCCTGCCGCTAAAACCTACAAAGCTCACGCTACAAACCTACAGCAAGGAACTACTACAGCCCTTGGGTTATGTAAAGCCCCTTGTTACATTAGGCAACCACAGTCAAAGTCTACGCCTTTATGTTGTAAGGAATGGAGGTCCTCCGCTGTATGGAAGGGACTGGATCAAAGCCCTGGGCATGCCTCCTTTTACCATTGGCCAATGTACATTGCTTTCTAAAGTAGACCATTGGGTGGAATCCCTGAAGTCACGTTTTAAAGAGGTTTTTGAGGACTCTTTGGGCACCGTTAAAGGAAAGATGGCCCACCTCCTCTTGAAGCCTGGTGCTACACCTCGTTTTTGTAAGGCAAGATCAGTACCTTTTGCCTTGCGGAAAAAAGTGGAAGCAGAGCTGGACCACCTATTGGCTGAAAAGATCATAACGAAAGTGGATAGAAGTGAATGGGCATCACCAATTGTGCCGGTCAAGAAAAAGAATGGAGACATTAGGATTTGTGGGGATTTCAGGGTAGCTCTGAACAACCAACTTCTTGTGGATCAATACCCATTGCCTCGACTTGAAGATTTATTTGGCTCACTGGCTGGGGGGCAAAAGTTTACAAAAATAGACTTAAAGCAAGCTTACCTGCAACTGCAAGTACACCCAGATTCACGCCATCTGTTGACCATTAACACTCATAAAGGATTATTCCAGTATAACCGCATGGTTTTTGGCATAGCCCCAGCTCCAGCCATCTGGCAGCGGATCATGGATGAGGTACTGGCAGGAATACCTTTCACCCAATGTCTACTGGATGACATGCTCATCACTGGTCCCACTGATGAAGAACACAGAAAGAATGTTGAAGCTGTGCTAGGGAGACTCCAAAAGTATGGTTTACGTGTCAATCTGTCAAAATGCGAATTTCTCAAGTCTCAACTGGAGTTTTGTGCCCACACGGTGGACCGTCATGGGTTACACACTACTGAAGAAAAGGTTAAAGCCCTTACCCATGCCCCTACCCCCCGGAATGTCACCCAGCTCAGGTCCTACCTTGGCCTCCTAAATTACTACCACCGTTTCTTGCCGAACCTAGCGCACCAGCTCTACCCATTACATCGCTTACTGGATGCAAGAGCTAAATGGATATGGACAGACAAATGTGAAGAAGCTTTTCGGCTTTCTAAAGAACTCATTCTGTCTTCTCGAGTTCTGGTCCACTATGATTTAAAGAAACCCGTCATCCTGGCTTGTGATGCCTCGCCTTATGGACTGGGTGCAGTGCTTTCCCATGTCATGCCGGATGGCACGGAGCGCCCCATTTCTTTTGCCTCCAGGTCTTTGACCTCAGCAGAACAAAACTACTCCCAGATTGACAAGGAAGCTTTGGCCATTGTATGGGCCACAAAAAAATTTCACGCGTACGTCTATGGTCGGGAGTTCACACTTATCACTGACCACAAACCTCTGTTGTCAATACTGAACCCTCAGAAAGGAATTTCTACAACAACCGCATCTCGCTTACAAAGGTACGCTTTATTTTTAGGAGCTTATGCTTATTCGATCAGATACCGCTCCCATGATACCCATGGCAATGCAGATGCATTTTCCAGATTGCCACTAAGAGATGACCACCCACTAAGAGAGGTACGTGTAGTGGAAGTACACAGGCCACAATCTTGCATGTCCACCTCCCTGATTGCCAGACATACAGCCACAGATCCTTTCCTGTCTCAGATATTCTCTTATGTTCAGACTGGATGGCCAGGGAGTGTTTCAGGTGACTTTCGTCCGTACTTTGCCAGAAAATGTGAGCTTGTGACTAATGCTGGTTGCCTACAATGGGGCAATAGAGTGATTGTACCCCAGTACTTGCAATCAACCATGCTAAGGATACTGCATGAAGGCCATCCTGGTGTGGTGCGCATGAAGCAGCGGGCCCGGAGCTATGTTTGGTGGCCACTAATGGATACAGCAATTGAAGATTATGTTGCTCAATGTCCTGGGTGCTGTCAAGCCCAGCGACCCCAAAAGAGAGGAACCCTGCAACCTTGGCCATGGCCAACAGAACCGTGGTCCAGACTCCATCTTGATTTTGCTGGCCCCATCCAGGGTAAAATGTATTTGATCGTGGTAGATGCACATTCAAAATGGCAGGAGGTTTTTCAAATGCCTTCTATTACCTCAGCTGCTACCATTCTAGTCTTAAGGAAGCTCTTTGCTCAATTTGGCTTGCCTACAGCCATAGTCTCCGACAATGGAACTCAATTTACATCGCATGAGTTTCAATCCTTCCTTAGTGGTTTGGGTGTCCAACACTACAAAACAGCTCCTTATCATCCAGCTTCAAATGGGCTGGCAGAACGATTTGTGCAGTCATTTAAGAAGCACTTACTGTCCACTCTGGACCAGGTTGGACTGTCAGAAGAGAAGCTGCTGTAATTCTTGATCATGTACCGTAACACGAAACACGCTACTACTGGGCTGTCACCGGCTTTTCTTATGTTTGGCAGGCATCTCCGCACCAAACTTGATTTAGTTCGTCCGCAGGAGCAGTCACCAACACCTCCTCCGCCGGGCCGTCTGGGATTCCGTGCCGGTGATCTTGTATGGTCTCAGAATTACAGAGCTTTGCCTCCTTGGCTTCCTGGCGTTATTGATGGAACTCTTGGCAGAAGAATGTACCTTGTCCGCCTGGAGGAAGGCATTTGTGTTCGGCGACACCTTTCACAATTGAGGAAACGCATTTGCCGGCCACTAGTGACGAAACCGACCCTTCTTTCTGACCACCCACCAGAGTCTACTCTGAACTCTGCTGGTGACATATGGCATGGTGTCTGGCATGATCCCACAAGTTTACACCCAAACCCTGAACCGGTTGGTGACCATATTCCTGAGGAGCCCGGACATGTGCCTGAAGTTACAGAGACTGATTTGTCTGTGGGACGCCCACTGACATCTCCAGTACCTTCGACTGACTTTATTCCTCCCGGTGCTGTACCTCTGCGTAGGTCTACCCGTCAAAGACGTCAAACGCCTCGCTGGCAAAGTGCTGAAATCTTACGGGACACATTGGAGGTCAGGGAACAGAGACAAAGGGCTCATGAAGTGCTGCGGAAATCACAGAACTGAATTGGAGATACTACTTGCTGAACTGATCTCGCTTGCCTTGTTATGTTATGTGTTCAACATTTTGTTCTCTTGTTATGTTTTTTTTTTTTTTGTTTTTTTTTGGGGAGGAAAGGAGGTGTGATGTTGTGATAGATCACTGTGACCTTTCCCCTTGTTCTCCTGATGCATGATGGAGGAGCTGTACCAGGACGTCAGACAGTGTGTGTGAGGGGAACTGGAAGCAGACACATGAGGCTGAGAAGGGATTACATCTGATAAGGACAGAAGCTGTTGGAATAAGACTCCTCCATGTAAGAATGCCATACTGTTCTGAGTAATAAACCTTGCTCTGGTTAAGTAGTACATCGGCCTGTGTGCGTAACTTGTTGAGCAGATACTGGCAGCATTGCCAGCAGCACCTGAGAGACACAGAGTGTCCAGGGGACATAACAGACACATAAAGGAGAGATGCTGCTCCTCAACCTTTTTCATTCGATGCATGTAAATGCACCTTTAAATAAAGCTAAAACATATTTTTTATTAAGTCCTAACATTTTTAAATTCAAAATTGTAGCCCATATTAACTGTGGGTTCTGGTGTTTTATACATGGAATAGAAGAACTGATCATCCAAATTATATATTTATACTTTCACTTGAATACTTCATATTTATATTTACATACCAGGAAAAAGGTGTGTGATAGCATTGATCTCTTCCAGGCAAAAATCGACCAGAAAGCAAACAGGGTTCCATGTCTTATTCCACGACTTAAAAAATACTAAATGCTTCTTCAATACTTTCGGCATTTTCAAATTGGGTGACGAAGGCACCTACTACCACATAGCATACATTAGTCCGAACACATAGGAAAAAAAGGGGCAAAGCATAGCGAGTTGTTCTATATGTAGCATCAAACAATGTCATTTGATGGTCATAAAGCTGCAGCAATCGTTTCTGCCACTCGGTTTGATAACAGAACAAAAATGTCTGTTTATCCTCATCGATGGCTGTACTAGGCCGACAATGAATGGTAAGGGCACTATTCTCTTTTTGCCATTCATGTACGATATGCAGCAAATTGCATTGATCTATGGAAGAATTCTGTGTTAGTGACTTAGATTTTGCCATAATGTTACACATGTCCTTCCTTGTAGGATAAAATCACCTCGGATTTTCTGCAGGTGCTTCAGAGCCCGCCAAAAGTTCAGTAGAGACATATGTAGTTATGTGCCGCCTCATCTCACAAATTGTGCAAACTCATAATCTTTTCTTTGACTCTTGCGTCTACCTTTTCACGTAAGTTGGCAACCTAAAAATAACTTGATTGAGTATCATAGATTCCAATTAATTTTAAGGAACTCGTTATGACTAATCCAAATTTAATTCACAACTCCAGTGTGAAATCCATTAACCCGATCCGCTTTTTTGTTTCATGAGGAATAATTGCACATTCCATTTCATATCATTTGATATTTATTAACATCAGTTAGAAGTGTAAAATAAAATTTTTCAACAATAATTGAGGCCTGCAATTTTTTTCCCTTAAAGGATTATACACCTAAGTGATGCCAACAAATGCTTTAGCTGTAGCCAAATCGGGTAGGGTATTTGCATGTCAATATGCATATCCATATAAACATGATTATCTCTACATGGCAACATCGGATTGTAGCCACAAAACCATGTTTTTAGTACCAAGAATGGATCCATAAAATCAATTTTTGTCTTGAGAAATTTTACTCTCTATCTGTCCGCTGTCTACCGTAAACTTGGAATTCAATTGCCATTGTGTATAACTGTGACTTTATTAATAAAATGTCAGTATAATTATTATTTATCAATATGAAATCTATATAATTCAAGAGGGTTTAACTCATTAACATTGCAATTGTTTGGTTATGGAAATTGAATAATGTGCTTTAAACACTGTAGTCACAGAAAAATTGATAAGAAGCAAACTTATCCTTTAAAGTAATATACTTATAGTTGTTAATTTTACGCATCTTTGAAGTTAATTTTAGTTCAGTACCACAGGTGTGTGGCTTCTCTTTCATTGACAGTGCTGTACATGTACATGGAGGTCTTTTAAAATCGAGCACACACGTGTGTGCCATAGTTGTTGGGTCTCTGCTGTTTCCAACAGTAATTAAGCAGATCGCAGTGATTTATTCCTTAAGATGCTGTAGTCAAGCTCAACCATGTCATCTAATTAGAGAAAAACCTGCTAGCAAATGCTTCTGCGTTAAGAATGGCTGGCCCGTGATGCGATGGTGGGAGCCAGTCGTTTACTCTAATACATTAATGGGCTAATTAAATATACTTAGATATGCCAATATGAAGTGTATTTCAAACACAGATGGTAGCGCAATGGTCAATTACAACGCCATTTGTGACTTTTCCCCACTCAAGCCAGGTTGAAAATATTATAACCGTGTGTTGGGCACCACATTCTAATTGTAAGATAACTAGAAAGCTGTCTTATATTTATAACTGGAGCTGGATGCGCCAAAATTATGGAGTGGTCTGCGCCTCTTCATAAATACGGTGGATCCTCAGCCAGTACAGGGGCTTTATTAAGGGGAATAACTGATCCCCTAAGTCTCTCAGAAGAGATCTAGCGTATTACAGCTGCAGTTCCTATGTTGGCCAGCATGTGGCAGACCAACCGATAAAAACCATCATTTGAGCTTTTACTGTATATCTATTGATATACAGTATAAGCTATAATGAAATTAAACTACTTTATATTGAAGCCTGCAAGAGGGACCACTAAAAGGTAAAACATTTTTGTCACTGACAGTGAGTGTTCCACAGGATTGGCACATAGCAAATGTTGTGCCAACATTCAAAAAGGGTCCAAAAACAGAGCCCGGAAACTATAGGCCGGTAAGTGTAACATCCGTCGTGGGTAAACTGTTTGAAGGTTTTCTAAGAGATGCTATTGTTATGGAAAAATTATTGTTCGCCGTATAGTCGCCATCTATCCTATGGAGATGCGCAGATTCCTTCTCACACAAGCTTTCGCACGATGGTCTGGTCATCCCGATCTGTAGCTGATTTGTTCGCGGCCTGGTATTACTGCAGGATACCAGTGTCATGGTGCCGGCTGAGGCGGGAGGCATGAGGACCGTCGAAAGAAGGCTGCTACGGGGGAGAAACAGAACTGGCTCGTACATCCACAATGCTATGCTTTGATCTAACTCGCTTCTCAGCGCTATAATAAACTGTACAGCCCCCATACCGCATGCTGTACAAGAGGCATTAGTGTACATTTTGATCAAAAGGCATGAGCCCACTCACCACGCCAAGGTCGCCTCTTTGAGTGTTTTTGTGGTGCTGTGCTGGTGAGACCCAGTGCCATGGGTAGCATTGTCATACAGTAGAGGTGCTGTTTGACTCCTGGGTCCCGCCGCCTACTAGGGCAGTGCCGCTTTGTCACCGCATGGTCGCTCTGCCTTTTTGTCAGAGTAGGTCCCACTCAAAGAGGCGACCTTGGCGTGGTGAGTGGGCTTATGCCTTTTGATCAAAATGTACACTAATGCCTCTTGTACAGCATGCAGTACGGGGGGCTGTGCACTTTAATATAGCGCTGAGAAGCGAGTTAGATCAAAGCATAGCATTGTGGATGTGCGATCCAGTTCTGTTCTTCTCCTCCAGATAACCGTCGAAAGAAGGTTTCTTCATCCACGAGGATAAGCGCGGCAGCGGAAAAAGCGCGAATAGGTATGCGAACGCGCAAAGTTCACATCTTCGCCAGTCAATTACTTCATACCATAACCTGTCTCCCCATTGGTTATGATTGTAAGACCGCGCTTAAACAATATCTTGATGGGGGATGCTCGGCCTAGGTTCGGGTGCCCGGAATACAGCCTGTTAGGGTTCTCCCAGTTCTCCTGAATTATCTTATACATGGAAAGAACCTAGGCCGAGCATCCCCCATCAAGATATTGTTTAAGCGCCCCCTCTGACAAACTACCGCTTGACATATATGGGACTAGAGCTGCCAGTTACACCTGACACCCTCCAGTAAAGCAGTGCGCCAACAGCATTGTTTTAATTCAGTGTCTCAATATTTTAAAAATTAAATGAAATAAATGTTATGTTTTAAATAACTACAATAAGGTACACTCAGTTCAATAGTGATAATTAGAGTTGAAATGTTGGCTTATATTGATGCCTCTAGATAAATAAAAACCACTATGTTGTAACTGGAGGAGTTTGCAGATCGTTGCTTGCCTCACTGGTGAGAATATGGAGTGCTGCTCTTCCTTGAACTTTACAGTGTAAAATCTGAGACAATGCTATGATAATGGAGCGAGACATATTGTGTATACAATGAGGGGAGCCATGATGTCATGATACCTCTCATTGTATAGTAAACATTCAATATTATTATATATACTTACCTGCTTCAAAGGATGAGATGGTCTGCTCCAAGGTAACTGCAGTACTTGGCAGGTGGTAAATGGAAGCAGCTGGATTGGTGGATGAAATTAACGGATGTTCTGGACCTATAAAAGAAAAGGATCAACGGTAAATGCGCATTCACGTAAGTATTTTGCACAAAGACAGTCCTGTACTTACCTTCGCGATGGAAGAACTCTTGAAACAGCTGATCTTCAAGGCGGAATCGCAAGGAGGTGAAGCATGGCTGCGCAGATGCCTCCAAATCGGACAGGAAACCGAAGAAGTAGAGAATCGGCAAGCAGCTAATACAGTCCTCTGCGCAGTACCCAGCGCGAGCGCAGATAACATCGATGTCCGATCTATCACAGGCGTAGGCTTACGCGGTGATATGGAAGAGAATTCGCAATCTATAAAAAGAAGAAGAAAAGAAGACAAAAGAGCTTATTCTCCTTCACTTTTTACTTCAGCTCAATTGAATAAGAGAGGCAGAAGAAATCCGGCAGTTATTACCGACAAGGATACCATGTCGGATCAACGGTCAAACAGACTCTCAGTAAAAAAGGTGTCATCACAGCCTTCAACTGTCACTACAGCATCGCTGACTTCTGATATAGGTGAGACATCTCATATATTGAAACAAAGTGACTGTTCACAACAGTGCACTATTACAGGAAATTCGTCAATTGTTAATGAATATTCTTCATTAGACAAAGACATGTTATTTAATGAATTCTTTAAATTTTTGTCCAAAAAAGAAGCTTCAGATCATACAGGTTTTGTATGGCAGGATTCTTCTGATATTGAACACAGTACAAAAAATTTTAATAGTTACAATTCTGAAATTGCTAACCCCAATTTTTCTTTATTGAATGCGACTCAGGAAAAAAGAAATAATGAGAGCAATGCTATCCCTATGCTGGAACTTGGTACAGGAATAAAAGAGACTTCAGTCAAGGAGGCTCTATCGTGCCAAGTTTCACCACTCGGATTCCACTTAACTCAAAATATAAAAGAAAAAATATGGAAGAAAGAATACATAGATATTTTTACTCTTTTACCTTCAGCTAGAGATAACTTGAGAATAGAATCTGAAAAAGAGAAAAAGTTGGATGAAGATAAAAAGAAACATCAAAGGTCCATATTTAATTGGATGCAAGCATTTTGCATCTACGCTGCAGTATTACGCTGGGTTCAGACCTGAGCGTTCGGGATGGAGCGCTCTGTATGCGCGATTGTACCGGCGTTTGCAATCGCGCATACAGAGACAAGCGAACGCCCATTGTCGCGCGTTCCCGAAAGTCTATGTACGGGAACGCGCGACAAGACGCCCCAAAGAAGCTCCTGTACTTCTTGGGGCGTCGGGCGTTTTACAGCGCGATCGTACGCGCTGTAAAACGCTCAGGTGAGAACCATTCCCATAGGGAATCATTGGTTCTTGCCTGTTGAGCGTTTTACAGCGCGTAGGAACGCGCTGTAAAACGCTCAGGTCTGAACCCAGCCTTAGGGGAAAAACATCCTGACCTTTGTTCTGGTTTTGTCACAACCAGACAGCTTAGAAGCTCTGACAGAGGCCTTTCAGAACCTCCTCCTTGAGTTTCTGTGTTGTGGTATTCAGCTCCTCCTCTCGTTAGCCTCTCTCGGCTGTCATGTGTTGGACTAATTGCTTCTCTTTAAATTCTTCCCCAGAAGGCTTTTCTGGGCGGCTTATACTACTTCCTGGAGTGTGTGTGCCTGGCTGACTCTGTCCTCCTGTTTGCTTCAAAGCTAAGTGTGGTACCTTTATCTGTTATTTTCTGTTTGCTGGATCCCAGGTGACCCTGACTCCCTCCGTATCTTGTGTAGGGAGCCGGTGGTCGTGTCCCCTCACTATTGTAGGGTGCTCAGGGCTTTATAGTCAAGGTTCGTGGATATGCAAACCTCCACCATTCGGATCTTTGCATAGGCTGAGCAGCCAGGAAAAGTGCCAGGTCTTCTGCAGGGGTCTCCCTTGGTTCCTTAGTTTTGGGATCCAGCGAGTCGTTTATGCATGTTGCTTTGCCTTGTTTCCTGTACACCGTCCGTGACAGGTTTGTTTTTTCATGTAGACACAATTCTTGAAGCATATAAAAATTTTGGAGGTTATGGATGGTTTCTTTACGATGAATCTTTCAGACAAAAATTAGCAATTTACAAAAATCTTAATTGGGGTAGCAAAGACGTAGGTTTATGGTTAAATTTGATGTTGCCTCAGAGGAGTCATTTGTTTAGTCAGCAAACAACCAATTATAACACATATAAAAAAGGAATCTGTTTTGCATTTAACGACAACTTTTGTAAATGGCAGAACAATTGCAGATACAGACATGAATGCTCATTTTGTTCCGGAGCACATCCAGTATCAAAATGTTTCAGGAGACAAGGCATTAATTTCACACATTCTGTCAAGGAACAACATGCTAATAAACAAAGCGACTCCTCTGAATACAACAAAATTAATTCATTGGCTCAAAATGTACCCAAACACACGGAAAATAATTTGAAAATTGTAAACGAAAAGATTCAATCAGAAATTGTTGCAGGCCGTATTGCTGGCCCATTTAATACTCCTCCATTTAAGAATTTCAGGATTTCCCCTTTAGGTTTAGTGCCGAAAAAAGAACAAAATTCGTTTAGATTAATTCACAATTTATCTTACCCAAAAAATGATTCATTAAATGACTCAATTGATAATAAAAAAGCAAGTGTAAAATACGCTTCTTTTGACCAAGCTTTGTCATATCTTCAAAAAGCAGGAAAAAATGCTTTACTTGCAAAAGCTGACATTAAGTCAGCATTTAGACTTTTACCAATTAACCCTATTGGGTACAATTCTTTAGGTTTTAAATTTTTAGGTAAATTCTTTTATGATATGGCACTTCCCATGGGTTTCACTCTTTCTTGCCACTACTTCGAGGCATTTTCAACATTCCTACATTGGATGTTGGATATACATTCTAAGGATAGTTTTACTCTACACTACTTGGACGACTTTTTATTCATTGGTAATAAGGATTCAAATGCTTGTTCAGTTTTGCTAGATACATTTTTTAAGATAACACAATATTTTAATATTCCATTGGCTATGGATAAGACAGTTTATCCTACCACTCAGTTAAAATTCCTGGGCATTCATATAAACACTTTAAATATGGAATTCAGCATTCCAGAAGAAAAAATTAGTCAAACTATTATTTTGTTATCTGATCTAATTAAAAAAGAAAAAACAACACTTAGGAAACTTCAATCTCTTCTAGGCTCATTAAATTTTATATCAAGAGTGATCCCTATGGGGAGAGTTTTTTCGAAAAGAATGTACGCAGCAACAGCAGGTAAAAAATTTCCAAATTCGCATATACGTTTAACAAAACAAATAAAAAATATCGGTATATGGTTAAAATTTTTTATTGAGTTTAACGGTCATACAATATGGCAAAAAGATTTCATTGATTCGGACACTTTATCCCTATACACGGACGCTGCAGGAGCAGTAGGTTATGGGGCCTTCTTTAATTTAAATTGGTCAGCTGAAATATGGCCTATGGATTGGGTTTTAAATAATTATACAAAAAATCTCTAGTTTTTATAGAATTATTTCCAGTTTTAGTGTCACTAGTAATTTGGTCTCACGAATTTCAGAATAGAAGAATTCTTTTACACACCGATAACACTGTAGTATATGCTATTAATTGTCTTTCTTCAAAATCAGAAATAGTAAACTTACTATTGCGAAAATTAGTGTTAATTTGTTTACAAAACAACATCTGGATTAAGGCAAAACATATTCAAGTGAAATATAATATACTTGCCGATGCTTTATCTCGACAGCGTTTCAGGGATTTCTTCGAGATGGTACCACAAGCTCCAAGAATAGGAATTCCTTGCCTGATTCAGCTTTGGAATCTGACAGAAGATTAACGAATGAATTAATAAAAAATTCTATAGCTACAAATACATGGGCTGCCTATGCAGCCGCATGGTTAGAGTGGAGATCTTTTTGCAAACTGCAAAATATCAACAATTCAATACTACTTACGGAGAATGTCATATCTTTTATTTTATATCTCTATAAAAAAAGGTATAAAAGCTGGTGCCATTTCGAAAAAATTATCTGGTATGTCATTCTTTCGGAAATTGGAAGGCTTCAATTCTTTACTTAATAATTTTAAAATAAAACAAATTATAAAAGGTATTAGCAAGAATTCAGTAATTAGAGAAAGAACTAGGCCTATTTCTTTACAACTATTACAAAAAATAAATTACTCAATTGTCCATAGTTTGTAACTCTGTTTATGAAACTTACCTTTTTTCTTCGGTTTATTCGTTAGCATTCTTTGCAGCACTTAGAATTAGCGAATTAGCTGCAAAAAACAAACAAACAGAATCCCCTTTATTAATTTCTGATGTAATTTGTAATAGCAGTTCATTGAAAATTAATATAAAAAAGTCTAAAACAGATCAGCTGGGAAAAGGAACAAGCATCCATCTTAATAAGTTTCATATTAATTCAGTTTGTCCGGTAGAAAACATAAAAAAATGGATAAAGTCTAGAAAGAATCTTAATGATTCATTATTTATTCATTTGGATGGGACACCTTTGACAATCTACCAATTTTAATTATATTCTCAAATTGTGATTAAAAAATATTGGTTTAGACAAACACAAAATAACAGCTCACTCATTTAGAATTGGAGCTGCTACTTATGCTCCACAATTGGGAATCAATGATAGTGTTATAATGAAACTAGGTAGATGGAAATCCAATTGTTTTTAAGTTACACATTCGTCCTAATTTAATTGTTCATTAATTTTAGGAAAATTGAGAATAATTTGGATACTAGGAAATGACACTATTTCATTGGCTCAAAGACGATCAACTGTCAGAAAGTCTTCCAATAATCTAGGATTTCCTGAGAACTATTATTTATTTTGGAGGTCGTTTGGAGATTTAAAATGTAACAAAATGGTAGAAGAATGTAAAGGCCTGTTAGATATTTGGCCGAAACCTAATCTAGTTATTTTACAGTTTGGTGCGGATTTCATTGGGAAGATAAAAACACATGAAATAATAGGCGAATTAAAAGAAAATATATGTCAAATTCGAAACATACTTGGAAACCCTAAAGTAATTTTTTCGGAAATCATACCAAGTTTTACTTGGTCTTATAAGGATCTGATATTTAAGGAAAAAATAAGAAGAAGAATAAATAAGCAAATGGAAAAATTTATGGATAAGATTGGAGAAAATTCTTACAGGCACTGGGAATTAAATGGATTCACCAGAGGTCTTTATCACCCTTTGGAAGAACAGTTATCTGATATTGGTCTCGATATATTTATTGTGGATATTCAAAATATGATTGAAAAAAATATTTAATTAGAATGGATTTAGGCTGCAATGTCTTGGGCCATGTCGCTTTGCCATGTGGCGGTGGGGGTTAAGTCACTCAGTTGAGTGGACTTTGAGTTTACTTGGTGGTAATACAATTTGAAGTATTATAATGGAATGTGAGAATTAATAAAATGAATTAATAGGATAACATAATAAGCATTGCGGCCATATATATCACAACAGTTTATTTGATCACATTATTCAATAAAATAAAACTTGTTCACAATTTATTATGTTTGTTGGAATTTAATTTATGATTAATTGTGGAGAATATGACATCATGACATGATAGTAATCCCCTATAGTAAAATACCTATTTTTCTAAAGCAAAATCTTAAAATTTCAAAACTAATTACTTTAAAACCTTACCTCTCCAGAAGTAACATGGAACATATGGTCCCACTGTCTTGGAAATTTGGCTACATATTCATGATTAGATTTTATAGTATCTACATGACTTTGAAGAACTAATTTTAAATTCCTGGCTGCAATTTTTCTTCTTTTTTCAGTATCCACTGCAATCTGGTTTAAAATGCACATAAAATAAATTATAAAGAAAATGTCATCTACTCCAAATTATCTAGCTATTTACACTGGACAGCTCTGACAAATCTCAGAAATTGTACATAATATAAACATACAGAGGGACATTTATCACTTGAAATACATTTAATTCCATTTTTAAGTCTGGTTATGCATTGTGTGCTTGCACAAAATATATGAAAAGGGTAAAAAATGTAAAGTATTTGTTGTAATAGCATTGTGTTGTAGGTCTTAATCTTAAAATCTATACCATGGTGCTGTATGGCATTGGATGTGACTTGTCTGCAACAGTCATAGATAAAAAGTGTTCTATAATTTATGTCTAATCTACACCGATTTGAATATTGGAATGTCTCCGTAGTTTTGAATGGAAGTTAACATTAGCTAGTAGTAAACAAATTTTAGTACAATTACACGAAGTATGTGGATTGTCAAATGTCCTGCTTTTTGCCCGATGCACACAATGTCAATTAAAGAGTCTGAGTCACTTCAACAAAATGGAATTATGTACAGTAAGTGAACGAAAGGCACTTCCTAATGTATTATCCATATCACTTCCTTCCCTGACTGGATTCACTTTTCCATCACATAAGGCCCCATTCACACGTCCGCAATTCCGTTCCGCATTTTGTGGAACGGAATTGCAGACCCATTAATTTCTATGGGGCCGCACGATGTGCTGTCCGGACACGGAACTGCGGACCGGCATTTCCGGGTCCGCAATTGCATTCACGATAAAAATAGAACATGTCCTATTCTTGTCCACAATTGTGGACAAAATTAGGCATATTCTATATAGAGTCGGTAATGTGCGGACAACTGAATGGGGCCTAAATAGCTAATTTTTAATATTTCTTACCACTCTTCAATACAGCAGTTGAAGTCATGCTTGCACGCTATAGGAAAAAGAGGTGGAATACATGCTTGCGAATCACTCATACAGTATCTCCAAAGTGAGTACACCCCTGACATTTTTGTGAATATTTTGTTATATCTTTTCATGGGAAAACACTGAAGATATGACACTTTGAGACAATGTAAAGTAGTCAGTGTACAGCTTTTATAACTGTAAATTTGAGGTGCTATTAATGTCTAAACCGCTGACAAAAAAAAATGGCAGACACCTGTAATAGAAAATGGTAAAATTTTGACAATGTCAATATTTTGTGTGGCCACCATTATTTTCCAGCAATGCCTTAATATTCTTGGTCATGGAGTTCAATAGAGCTTCGAAGGTTACTCCTGAAATCCTCTTCCACTACTTCATGAGGACATCTCATTGCTGGTAGATGTAAGAGATCTTACACTCCTCCACCTTCATGTTGAGTAGGCACCACAGATGCAGAATAAGGTTTAGGTCTGGAGACATACTTGGCCAGCCCAGCATCTTTACCGTTAGTATATTTACAAGACGGTGGTTGTCTTGGAGGAGCGTTAGTGGTCAATATCATGTTGTAATACAGCCCAGCAGCCCAGTATCTAAAGCCTCTTTCACACGGGCGTCATATTTTTGGCCCGGATAAGAGGCGGGTGCGTTACGGGAACACCCGCAATTTTTCTGCGCGAGTGCAAAACATTGTCATGCGTTTTGCACTCGCGTGAAAAAAATCGCGAATGTTTGGTACCCAAACCCGAACTTCTTTACAGAAGTTCGGGTTTGGGATCAGTGTTCTGTAGATTGCTATTATTTTCCCTTATAACCATGTATAACCATGTAAATATTTTCCATATTAACAAGTTTGCATTATGTTCGGTTAGAACAGATGCTATGCTGCAAATAAGGCTACTTTCAGACTCGCGTTTTGTGCGGATCCGTCCTGTACTTGTATAGACGGATTCGCACAGATTAATACAAACAAATGCATCTGTTCAGCATATGATCCATTTGTATTATATTTTTAAAAAAATCTAAGTCCCAAATGGATCTGTCCTCATTTACATTGAAAGTCAATTTTGTGTCAATGCAAACGGATCCGTCCCCATTGACTTAAATTGTAAATCAGGACGGATCCGTATGGCTCCGCACCACCAGGCAGACACCAAAATACTGCTTGCCGCGTTTTGGGGTCCGCCTCCAGAATGGAACAAAGGCGGTATGGAGCCAAACTGATGCATTCTGAACGGATCCGTATCCATTCAGAATGCATTGGGGCTAAACTGATCCGTTTGGGGCCGCTTGTGAGAGCTCTGAACGGATATCACAAGCGGATCCCCAAACGCCAGTGTGAAAGTAGCCTAAGACTTCAAGATCAGGAACTTCGATAATCACATTACTTTCTAGTAGTTCATAATCACAGAGCATAGAGAAAACAATGAATATAATATTAAATTATTTTGTTTTTATTTTTCTTTATTCAATAAAATATTTGAAATGTTCTTCTTAGGTTTAGAAAACTTCATTGAGTCATTACACATAAATAAGTTGGATACATGACAAACATCCATGCTCTTGTTGGTCATATCTTATTTCAGATATTTTTTGGCCCAATCGGGTCCATTAAGGGGTTATCACATGATTATTAAAAATAAAAACATCATATAGTACATGATAATCTCTTTCTAACAAAGATAGAACCAGCCCTGTATCTCACATGGATCCAGAGATCTCCTCTTTCATGCTGTGCTAGATTTAGATCTGGCTGACAGCTCTAAGGGCGTGTTTATGCTGCAGTCCAAGGGGCGTGTCCATGCTCTCCCTATCACAGCTCAGGAGGCGTGTCCATGCTCTCCCTATCACAGCTCAGGAGGCGGTTGAAAGATGAAACTGAGCATGTGCGGCCATCTCAGTGAGCAGGTGGTGCTATACAGATACATTTAATTGAATAACTCATTGTGGATACTAAATTTAAAATTATATGCAATTCGAGAAGTGTTCAGATCCAGGTGCTGGTTTGCAAACAATCCAATTATTTTTTAGGACAACCCCTTTAAGCCACTAGAGAAATACCGGTTACTCATTTTTGCCTGCCATGTACAATAACTATGATGGTATTGAACTTCTTAAAAGAGGACCCAAAATTGCCATGTTTTGTGCCCTAAACCCCAGCAGCGAAATCACATGCCGTTGGTTTCTGTTGGCCAAATTCTGGTAATTGGTTCTCTTTAATCTATAATAATAGTAATCTAAAATAAATAACTAAGTAACCTTAGAGTCTGGAAATCTAAGAATATGTACAATGTGGATTTCAGCTGTGCATCCCATTTTCTTTGTGTTCTGAATTATTCGCCTTTTTACTTCTAAAGCAATGATCTTCAGTCTGTGAAATTGAATTATAAGGAAATAATCAGCTATAAGGGAAACAAATTAAAGGATTTTCATATTTTCATGTTAAAAAAAAAAGATGTTTCCCTATATCATGACTTATTGTGATTTCTAACAAAGTGGATTACCATGCAGCACACTACATATAGGCAAAACACTGACACTACCTTTTATCAATGGAGTTTGTAGTTTCATGGGCCAGCCTGTTCAAGGCATTCTACTTAGACAATTTTTATCTGAAAATAGGAATGATCAACCTACAGCCCTTACAAAACTAAATCTTGGATCATTCCCGGACTATTAGGAGTTGTAGTTCTACAACAGCTGGATGGCCGCCGGTTGAGCATCCTTGTCTTAAACAATATAATTGGGGAGGGGGGGGGGGTCAGTGGAACATTTTACAAAAATGGTCCAATATATTTCAACATTGAACAGAATATGGAAATACCTGATTTTTTATTTCTCCTGAATTTTTCTTACTCTTATGACTATTTAAATCTTTCCCTAAATGACATTGAAGACTTTTTCTGCCAACAATAAGATACGGAACACCGGTAAAGGAAATGAGTTTGCTTCCCTTCACATTCGGACTCTTCCACAAGATTCTTTCTTTGCCAGAAGCCTTGAAGTCTTTGAGATAAAAAGAGAAGTTAGCATATATAAAGCAAATATACTGAAAAGTTGGTTATTTACTCTGAATGTAAAATCGGTACCTTCATTGCCAAAGTTTTTTGACTTTTGAAGAATAATAAAGTTAGATTTTGTACTTTCCTCAAAAGAAGAAATAGTTTTCTCCAATGAGACTTTTGCATCAAAACATTTGACTGGAGGATCTGAAACAGATATAATATCCTCGCAATACAAAAAAAAACAAAAAAAAAACTATTGGAAAATGTATTATTATAAATTTTAAAAAGCAAAGACTTCTTTATAATATGGTTTTATGAAGAAAAAAGTTAGCCAACCTGGTGTGCATACACATAATGGAGAGCACTCTTATGCCACATACACAGTAGTCCCTACGTTGTATTTCAGAGCAGCTCAGAGTGATAATAGCCTAATTGTTTCCACTTACTAATATCATGGGTACATCCACTTTGGTGTGAGTTTTATATTATACACTACATTTTTGGACTGGCATATGCTCAAATTTTACATGACTGATTTGGAAAATAGGAGAACTGAGCAAAAGCCAAGGGAACAGTTCCTTAGGAGAATTTATTTTTTATTTTTTTATAAGAATCTGGTCACAGCAGCAACAAGTGACATCTTCACAAAAGGGTTAGATAACATATTATAGAGAAACATCAATGTCTAAGAAAATTGGGGTATTTTTTTTACCCTCATCCCTTTCCTAAGGACATGAACTTTCTGCCCCCCTTGGTTAACTATGATGAACACATGTATTTTTTCAACCGTACTAAGTAACTATGCAGTGCTATAGTCTCTGCTGATATGGTACTGCCAACCACTCCTAGCCCAAGTGGCTTATGCTGTACTACAGTGAGACATTAAGGAGCACAGGAATGGAGGTACCAAATACCCTGGTATTTCTTAACTTAAGAACCTCTGCAGGGATCCATTTTAATTAAGCAGCAGCCAAGCATGCACTCTGCATCTCTCATCAGCAACTATGTGATATTCAAAAACAGATAACTGAAACACTACCCTTTATATCAGTCCTATTGAAAAAGAGTGGACCTATTCATGCCCGATCATAGCTTCATTCTAAATAATAGTTACTGATATAACATGAGGAAGAATAGCTGAGGACCATTACTGACTTTGTGAGGGTCCAAGACTTCTACTTCCCACTCTTGCTGAATCCACTTTTGATTAAAAAATAAAAAAGGTTTGAGTTTCAAATTATTTGTGAAACTAGCTTCAAAGTAAAAAGGGTTGTCCGGGTTAACAGCTAAACCAGAACATACCTCTATTATCACCCAGGCAGACCCCCTGACTTGTGCATCGGAGCAGTTCATGTTCCAATGCGCTCCTTTGCCCTGCACTGAGTCGCACAGGGCAAGGGCTCTTATGGTTGCAACACACTGCCAGGGTGGAAGCTTCCGCACAGCAATGCGTTCGGTGACGTCAGCGGCATTGATGGGCGGGCTTGAGAGCTGCCCTAGCCGTTTTACTGGCTAGGGCAGCGCTAAAGCCCTCCCATCAGTGCCGGTGAAGTCAAAGGGCTTCCTGACAGCCCCATGGAGAGCCCTATTCGTCACCGGAACAGAAGAAAATGCCTTTACCCTAACTTTTACCGCAATTTAGCACAGGGAAAAGGAGAACATCGGAGCATAAACTGCTCCGATGTTGAAGTCGGTAGGGGGTAGGGTTGGACGATATCAAAAATATTCCCACGATAACGATATTAAATTTATCGCGATAACTATATATATATCGCGATAAATGCCCATTTAGAAGAAAAAAAACATTTGGGGCCACAAGGAGACATTATACTGTATGGGGGCAGCTACAAGGAGACGTTATACTGTATTGGGACAGCAAGGCAGCCACAAGGAGGCGTTATACTGTATGGGGACAGCCACAAGGAGACGTTATACTGTATGGGGGCAGCAAGGCAGCCACAAGGAGACGTTATACTGTATGGGGACAGCAAGGCAGCCACAAGGAGACGTTATACTGTATGGGGACAGCCACAAGGAGACGTTATACTGTATGGGGGCAGCAAGGCAGCCACAAGGAGACGTTATACTGTATGGGGACAGCCACAAGGAGACGTTATACTGTATGGGGGCAGCAAGGCAGCCACAAGAAGACGTTATACTGTATAAGGGCAGCCAGGCAGCCACAAGGAGACGTTAATTGTTATACTTTTATATGCCATTTTTCACCATTTCGGGTATCAGTAACTAGTCAATTGACTTCTAGTAACAACAAAAACATTACAGGGTTAATTCTGTACCATAACGAGTGGTTTATAGTAGGGATGTCCCGATACCATTTTTTTTATAGACCGAGTAGGAGTACCACCCCAGCCTCTGATCAGCCCCCAGCCTCTGATCAGCCACTCATGTGCCCCCCAGCCTCTCATGTGCCCCCAGCCTCTCCCTCTTATCAGCCCCCTCTGGTAACTCAACCCCCCACCCCTAGTATTAGTCATTGGTGGCAGTGGCCACAGGGTCCCCCTCCCATCATTGGTGGCAGTGGGCAGTTCCGATCGGAGTCCCAGCAGTGTAATGCTGGGGCTCTGATCGGTTACCATGGCAGCCAGGATGCTACTGAAGTCCTGGCTGCCATGGTATGTTAGTAAGCAGTATTATACTCATGTGCACCTTGGCCGCTCCTTCTTCTGTCTGTGCGGCGCATTGCTAATGCTTATAGCATTAGCAATGCGCCGCACAGACCTATGAGAAGAAGGAGCGCCCGGCGGCCACGGCACACGTGAGTATAATGCTGCTCACTAACATACCATGGCAGCCAGGACTTCAGTAGCGTCCTGGCTGCCATGGTAACCGATCGGAGCCCCAGCATTACGCTGCTGGGACTCCGATCGGAACTGCCCACTGTCACCAATGATTGGGGGGGGCGTCGCGCAATGATTAATACTGGGGAGGGGGCGCACTGCCCACTGCCACCAATGATGGGAGGACGACCCTGTGGCCTCCAATGATTAATACTTGGGAGGGAGGGGGGGGCGCACTGCCCACTGCCACCAATGCAGAGACTGAAGAACATTCCCGGCACTCGACCTCTGAGAGGACGCTGTGATCCGCCCAATTAACCCCTCAGGTGCCACACCTGAGGGGTTAATTGCGCGGATCACAGCGTCCTCTCAAAGGTCGGGGGCCGGGAATTCGAGTCACAGAATTCCTTCCCTCACGCCTGCCGAACTGCTAAGAGCGCCGCGGCAAGCGGCCAGCAGGTATCGGGGCCATTTGCACGAGTACAAGTACTCTGCAAATGTCCAGTATCGGTTCATGCTGGGGCGGGCGGCCGCGGATGCAGATTTAGAAGCGGTCAGCGCACATAACCGCTTCTATGACGTCACGAAATACAGCGGTATTTAGGAAACAGCGATATCGCCATATCGCCGTTTTTTTAATACCGCAGTATATCGTGATGCAATTTGCCCACAGATGTTACAGATGCTCCTGTAGATCCTGCACACTCATAGGTTGCTGAAGCTCACATTGCAGCTGTTCCCATAAATGCTTTATAGGTAATAAAACAGGAGGAGACATTCCTGGGGAAGCCTCGCTGTGCACAGGAGAGCATATCCAGCTAAAAAGTGCTGAGAAGAATTCTTGTGGCGGCAGGATGTCCTGCACATATCCCTGAGCTGATAGTGCCCCTCGTACCACTACTAGGGGTCACTGACTGTCGTATGCGATGGCTCCCACGATCATCACACCAGCAGTTAGGGCAGTATGTCGCTCCATAGCAAAGGATTGAAGCGCTCACCAGGAGACCTCCATACTGGAACCCAAAGAGGGCCTAGAATTGTTACTAAAGACCATACGGTTCCAGTCTGTAGTCCAGGTTTCCCAATCACGACTTCCCTGCAAACAAAGATTACAGTAGCTGACTGTCAATGGCAGGACACATAATGGACGCCATGATGTCAGATTTCCTTCTGCTGAATGTCTGAAAAAGGTCTGGGCAGAGACAGGGGTGTAATTAAGGGGCCACCTGTGTCTAGGTGGTGGACAACAAAACTATGGTGTCAAGGAACCATGAACCAGACGTACAACAAGAGATAAGTGGAAAAGAAGAAGGTTTTATTGAAGAGCAAGCCGTAAGCAAAGTCCAAACGGATGGCTAAACCGAAGCAGGGTCTTGCGGAGACAGAGGTCAGGAACCAGAAGGGTAGTCAGACGTAGCTAGGATCAGGAACCAACGGGGTAGTCAGACGAAGCCGGAATCAGGAACCAACGGGGTAGTCAGACGAGGCCAGGATCAGGAACCAACGGGGTAGTCAGACGAAGCCGGAATCAGGAACAACCGGGGTAGTCAGACGAGGCCAGGATCAGGAACCAGAAGCAGCAGCAGTCTTGAAGCATGTGAACACAGGAGGACCAAGCAAGGAACTGAAGCCACAGACCTCCTATATATATGAGCTAGGCATCCAGCTCCTCCCAGTGGGAAGGAGGAGCCGCAGGGTGGGAGGCTACAAGAAAACCCAGAAACCAAGATGGCCGCCAGCACATGTCAAACGAAGGGAACAGCAAGGAGGTAAGACCATGACAGTACCTCCCCCTCAAGGGCCCCTCCTCCGCGGAGTAAGGAACGGTTTCTGAGGGAAGCGTGCGTGGAAGGCTCGGAGCAAGACAGGAGCATGGACATCTGCGGAGGGAACCCAGGAACGCTCCTCTGGACCATAACCACGCCAATGGACCAAAAACTGCACCCGGCCGCGGACCAGGCGTGAGTCCAGGATATTGCTCACCTCATACTCCTCACGATTGCCCACTTGGACCGGACGAGGCCGAGGAATCGAGGAAGTGAAACGATTACACACCAGTGGCTTCAACAGGGAGACATGAAACACGTTGGAGATCCGCATGCCAGGAGGAAGCGCAAGGGCATAGGCTACCGGGTTTACCCTGCGAAGCACTCGGAAGGGACCAACAAAGCGAGGCGCCAGCTTGGGAGTGGGCACTCGAAGGTTGAGGTTGCGGGTGGACAACCATACGCGGTCTCCGACCTGGTAGGAAGGAGCGGGCGCTCGTCTGCGATCAGCCTGGAGTTTCTGGCGCTGCGCAGAGACCTCAAGGGACCTCTGGATCTGTACCCAAGAAGCACGTAGGACGGAAAGGTGATCCTCCACAGCCGGAATATCCTGGGGAGAGAATACCTCCGGTAACACGGCAGGTTGGAACCCATAATTGGCCATGAAGGGAGACGTCCCAGAGGAAGAGTTCACCGCCGTGTTCCTGGCAAACTCAGCCCAAGGCAGGAGGTCAACCCAATTGTCTTGGTGATCGGAGACATAGCAACGAAGGAATTGCTCCAAGGCCTGATTGGATCGTTCTGCGGTCCCATTGGACTGAGGGTGGTAGGCCGAGGAGAAAGAGAGATGAATCCCCAACTGGGAGCAAAAGGCGCGCCAGAACCTGGACACAAACTGACTCCCCCGATCCGACACAATCTCCTTGGGCAAACCGTGCAACCGGAAGACCTCCCTGGCAAAAATCGAGGCCAACTCTTGTGCAGAGGGTAACTTCTTGAGAGGAACACAGTGGCACATTTTGGAAAACCGATCCACTATCATGAGAATGACCGTATGGCCTCGGGATGCAGGGAGGTCCACAATGAAATCCATCCCCAGGTGTGACCATGGACGCTCCCCGGTGGCTATGGGTTGCAAAAGGCCCAACGGAAGGTGCCGAGGGGACTTACACTGGGCACAAACGGAGCATGCCGCTACATATGCGGCGATGTCGGAACGTAGGGAAGGCCACCAGAACAGACGTGAAACAGCCCAGGACAGCTGATTCTTTCCAGGATGCCCCGCGGCCTTGGAGTTATGGTAGGTTTGCAACAACCGAGTGCGCAACTTCTCAGGCACAAAACACCTGCCGTTGGGTCTCCCAGAGGGAGCACCAGATTGAGCCGCCAAAATCTGCTCACCCAGGGGAGAGGTCAGGCTGGTGCGAATGGCGGCCAGGATCTGATTCGGAGGTATGACCGAAGTCGGAATCGACTCCTCCCCGGACAGCTCGGAGTACTGCCGAGATAAGGCATCCGCTCTGATGTTCTTGGAACCGGGTAGGTAGGAGACCACGTAATTAAAACGTGACAAGAACAGAGCCCATCTGGCCTGACGTGGTGTCAATCTCTTGGCCTCAGAGAGGTAGGTCAGATTCTTGTGGTCCGTCAGGATGAGAACCGGAACCACCGAGCCCTCGAGCAAGTGCCTCCATTCTTTAAGGGCCTGCACGATGGCCAATAACTCCCTGTCACCAATCTGATAGTTGCACTCCGCGGAAGACAGTTTCCGGGAGTAAAACCCACAAGGAAGCAGAGGACCCTCCGGTGTTCTACGCTGAGACAGGAGGGCGCCTACTCCCGTCTCAGACGCGTCCACCTCGAGGACAAACGGCAACCCAGGGTTGGGATGCGACAGAATCGGAGCCGACACAAATGCGGACTTTAGAGCCTCAAAAGCTCGGATGGCCTCGGGCGGCCAGACCTGGGGATTACTTCCCTTCCTGGTCAGATCCGTGAGAGGCTTGGCTAGCATGGAAAAGTCCCTGATGAACTTCCGATAATAATTGGCGAAGCCCAAAAAGCGCTGCAGGGCACGAAGACCACTGGGCTGGGGCCACTGTAAGACAGCCGAAACCTTCTCAGGATCCATGGAGAACCCCTCAGCGGAAATGATGTAACCTAAGAAGGTTACCTGGGATCGGTGAAATTCACATTTCTCAAGCTTACCGAACAGCTTGTTCTCTCGTAACCTTTGCAACACTCGTCTGACATCCAGAATGTGGGCCTCCATGGATTCAGAATATACCAAGATGTCATCCAAATAGACCACCACACACTGCTGCAACAGGTCACGGAAAACATCGTTGATGAATTCCTGGAAGACTGCGGGCGCATTGCACAACCCAAAGGGCATAACCAAGGATTCATAATGACCGGTCCTGGTGTTAAACGCGGTCTTCCACTCATCGCCCGCCTTGATCCTTACCAGGTTATATGCCGCCCTCAGGTCGAGTTTGGTAAAGACCGTGGCCCCTTTGAGGCGATCGAACAGCTCGGAAATCAAGGGTATCGGGTAAGCGTTCTTGATCGTGATGCGATTGAGACCCCTGTAATCGATGCAAGGCCTCAACTCACCGCCCTTCTTTTTCACAAAGAAAAATCCAGCCCCTGCCGGGGACGAGGATTTGCGAATGTGTCCGCGTGAAAGCGCCTCCCTCACGTACTCCTCCATGGCCTCATTCTCCGCTACCGACAGTGGATAGACTTTGCCACGAGGAGGAACGGCACCAGATTGTAACTCTATGGCACAATCGTATGGGCGGTGCGGAGGTGGGGCAACCGCACGCACCTTATCGAATACATCCCGGTACTCCTCGTATTCAGGAGGCAACAGAGAGTCCGAGGAAGTACTCAGCAACTTGACAGGCCCATGGATGCAACTAGCCCCACACTGCGGTGACCACGAGAGGATCTCGGCCGATTTCCAATCGAAAGTCGGATTATGCTTCTGGAGCCAGGGGTACCCCAAGACCACCGAGTAGTGTGGAGACGAAATCACCTGGAGACAGACCGACTCTCTGTGAACGGCACCAATGACCATCCCCACTGGAAGGGTCTCATGAGTCACGTGTGGCGGCAGAAGGGGTCTGCCGTCTATCGCCTCAAGAGCCAGTGGGGAACCTCGAGGCTGCAGAGGAATGGAATTGGCGGCAGCGAACACACTATCAATGAACAAACCACCAGCACCAGAGTCCACCAACGCCTGGGTCGTCACTGAGCCCCCGACCCAGGAGAGGACAACAGTAATCAGTGGTTTGTCAACACGGGAAACCGGGGACGAGGAGACTCCACCCAAGATCTGCCCCCGACAGGACCTCAGGTGCGAGCGTTCTCCCGGACGGTTCGGACATGCCAACCGAAAATGCCCACCGAGACCACAGTACATGCATCGGCCCTCGCGTCTCCGGAGTGCCCTCTCCCCCTCGGACAGGCGAGCAAACCCCCGCTGCATGGGTTCACCCCCAGACAAGTCATCCCCAGGAGGCGTGGGAGGAGAGGGAGGCACGGGTGGGACAGCAAACGTAGGCGCCAATCTGTTAGGAGACCTCCGCAGGCTCTCCTTAAAGGAAGGTCTCTCCCTGAGTCTGGTGTCAATCAAAATCAGGAAAGAAATAAGAGACTCGAGCTCCACTGGTAGGTCCTTAGCTGCAACCTCATCCTTCAAGGCATCCGAGAGACCATGAGAGAAAGCAGCGACCAGAGCCTCATTATTCCAGCCCACCTCTGCTGCCAGGGTACGAAACTCAATGGCGTATTCAGCTACGGATCGTGAACCCTGTCTGATGGACATAAGGAGCTTCGCAGCAGAGGCAGCACGAGCCGGCACATCGAATACCTTCCGAAGAGAAGCAACAAAACCGGAAAACTCGGCAACCACCGGATTGTTGTTCTCCCATAAAGGGCTGGCCCAGGCCAAGGCCTTGTCCGAGAGCAGCGAGATCAAGAAGCCCACCTTTGATCTCTCAGTAGGAAAGGCATGTGGCAGCAACTCGAAGTAAATGCCCACCTGGTTAAGGAAACCTCGGCACTGAGTTGGCTCTCCCCCAAAGCGCTGTGGAAGGGGGGCAGAACCGGTCATACCCCGAAACACCACAGGCGCAGCAACAGGTGTCGGGGTAGACTCTGGCGCAACAACCGGAGCGGCAGTAGGAGCGGGCCCAGGAGCGACAACCGACCCATCGGCAACGGAAGCTAAATGAGCCGTGCGTTCAAGCAGGGTTTGCAACGCCACAGCGAACCGACCCAACAGGTGATCCTGCTGATCAAATCTGGCAACCAGCGTAGGTAGCGAGGGTGGCCCTGTACCGTCAGAACTCATGGCTTGGTCCTAATGTCAAGGAACCATGAACCAGACGTACAACAAGAGATAAGTGGAAAAGAAGAAGGTTTTATTGAAGAGCAAGCCGTAAGCAAAGTCCAAACGGATGGCTAAACCGAAGCAGGGTCTTGCGGAGACAGAGGTCAGGAACCAGAAGGGTAGTCAGACGTAGCTAGGATCAGGAACCAACGGGGTAGTCAGACGAAGCCGGAATCAGGAACCAACGGGGTAGTCAGACGAGGCCAGGATCAGGAACCAACGGGGTAGTCAGACGAAGCCGGAATCAGGAACAACCGGGGTAGTCAGACGAGGCCAGGATCAGGAACCAGAAGCAGCAGCAGTCTTGAAGCATGTGAACACAGGAGGACCAAGCAAGGAACTGAAGCCACAGACCTCCTATATATATGAGCTAGGCATCCAGCTCCTCCCAGTGGGAAGGAGGAGCCGCAGGGTGGGAGGCTACAAGAAAACCCAGAAACCAAGATGGCCGCCAGCACATGTCAAACGAAGGGAACAGCATGGAGGTAAGACCATGACATATGGGAGCTGCTCATTCTTGTTGGTAGATCACACGATCCTCTCTACTGGGCTGTCCGGAGCTTGGTAACTCTACCTGCACTAACATAACCACTGCGCCCAACATTTCCTAAAAGTCAGAACAGCCTAGATCAGTGGTGGCGAACCTATGGTGCTGGTTCCTGGGGCGGCACTAAGAGCCCTCTCTGTGGGCACCCTCTGCCCAGTGACTTTTCAAAAATCTGGTAGTAGATATCCTGGCCTTCCTCAGAGAAAGAGATATCATCATAGTTTGGACAATTTTCTCTTGATTGCAGAATCCACTCCAATTCTCCAAACTACCTATAAATTGTGGATTTTTGGAGAATTGTTGGATCATGAACATCAAGAAATCAGATTTCTCTCCAGACACCAGGAAGATTTTTCTTGACAAACACTCATTTCTGCCAATTCTCTAATATGAGATGATACAGGGGAAAATATCAGTCTTCTGGAGAAAGAGTCACTGCTTATTAAAGCAAGCTATGGACATCTTAGGATTAATGACCTTCTGCATCTCCACAGTTCTTTGGAGCCAGTTTCACGTCTGTTCTCTCCAGAAATTGATTCTTACTGCCTAAACCAAACAATTCTTCTTCCCAGAGTGAGAGCAAATCCACAGGCTTTTATTTGTGCTGTTTATCCAGCACGATAGGGTAATACCGTTTTAAAATAGGTAGAGAAATGGTTCCAGTACAAGGCTCATCTTTAGTGGTTGTGCTACCTGTAGGCACAACTCTAGTAGAAGCTCATCAAGATGTATACTGGAATCCCAGTTGGTGGTGGACCTGCAGCCACGGAGGGAAATCTTCTTATCAGAGAGAGATACCTGGAGTCTCCAAGAAGTTGCGAGTTTTCAAAGAGTAAAAGGTTTTTTCCCACGGTGCAAAGGAGCCAACCATGGTCCAGATGTTAATGGTAAGAAAGGATCTTTACGCAATAAAGTAAACCTGCAATAAAGATCTTTTCTTACCATTAACATATGGACCGTGGTTGGCTTCTTTGCACCGTGGGAAAAATCATTTTTATCCAGAGTGAGAAGACGGGCTTTACTTTCGTGGACTTTTTCCCAGAAAACCTGTAATGAGGGATTCTTTGGAATGTAAGTCCCTATGGATACCAGCAAAAAGGGATGAGGTGCTCAGGAATAGAATATGGGCCTAGCATGCTCATTTCCTCCTTTTCCTTTTATTCCGGCCGTCCTGAAGAATATATGGTTAAAAGCAACCAGTGTCATTCAAATGACTTAATTCTGTCCAAAGCACAGCTGGTTCCCGATCCTGAAGTATTTATTTCTGGAAGACCCAGAACCTCTTCATCTAAGATAAAATATTGTTCTTCTCCAGGGCCCTCTTCTGTATCGAAAGGTCCAGATGCAGAAATTCTGAAAGCTTGAGTCCTTAGAGGGAAATCCTGAAAATTCAGGGACTGTCAGAGTAATATCTACCTTACAGCAGAGTCCCAAAGAACTTACCTCACCAGTTTAAAGGGAAGCTTGAAAGAGATTTTGCTCCTCGTACGAATCTGTTCGGTTCCTTTTTAGGCTACTTTTACATTAGCGGCAGGCTGTTCCGGCGGGTGAACAGCCTGTCGCATAGTCAGGACTTTGATTAGGGTTGCTCTCGGAGGTGTCCTGCTCTGTCCCTAGTTTCCAGGCCTTATTCCCTCACCACTGTCCCTCCTATGCTCGGTGTGGTGTCCCCCTTCCCCACAAACACCGAAGTGTGACAGGATATGATAATGGGGTTAGACCCAGGAGCCTAAAGGTACAGATCTCAGTCCTGGGTTGTTTTCTGGACCTTCCCCTTGCAGACTATAGATGGATCAAAATGTTCATTAAGGCTACATCCTGGATCAGACCAGCCCTAAAACAGTCCATTCCTCTTTGAGACCTAACTTCAGGGGTCTCTGCGATACTCTTGAGGAGTTGAGTTTGAGATTCTTGTCCCTCAAAACTGTTTTCCTGGATGCCATTACCTTGGCCTGTAGTGTCGGGAAAATACAGCCCCTTTGCATCAATGAGTCTTATCTCAAAGATTTTAATAAGATCATAAAAGTGTATCCGGCCTTCCTCCCTAAAATTGCCTCAGCTTTTCACCTTAACCAAGAGATGTTTTTTCAATTTTTTCAATGCATCCCCTCACAACAGTGATTCTACATCTTTAGATGTCAAAAGATTAATAGGAAATATTTAGATGCCTTGAGATCCTGGAGATAAGATCCAATTCTGTTGATACAGTTCTCAGGAAGGAACAAGGAGAAAAAGGTCTCAGAGACCACATTGGCGAGGTCGCTGAAGACTGCAATCCAATAATTCTGTAATAAGAGTTCCTGGTCCAGATGGAATTAAAGCCAATCACACCAGGGACATTTTAGTTCCATGGGCAGAGAGAGCAGAGGCATCTACTGAAGCTTTATTACAGACTGGACATCTAATACAATCAGGAGTTAACCCTTGAGAGATTTGACCCAGACTCCCTTCTCCCCCAACCACATGCTTATCTGGTATCGCTCCATGTGGTGTCATTGGTAATGAGTAAATACATATTTAGTTGCATCCATCCTGGTGTAGTATTTCAGAAAACACTGGAGGGAGATGGTGAGAGGAGCCTTGTAACCTCTCTGTGTTCCTGTCCCTGCAGAAGACTAGAAGGGCAATCTCCATGTGGTGCTGTCATGTCGGACTCCAGAGAAACCAGTCGCTGGTAGAATTCCTACTTCTTAATCCCTTTTAAAGAGGTTATCCAGCCTAATTATTTAACAGACCCCTTCAGAGTGGCTGGATTCATACTCACCTAATCCCTGCTGGTGGCTTCCAGCTCCATCGATACATGGGCAGCTCTGCAGATCCCGGGTCTCTGAGAATCAACATCCAGTTGACAGGGCAGGGGAGCACCTGCCACCCATGCAGTACGTCACTGACGTTGACGAAGGCAGGGACCAAGTAAGTATGAACTCCACCGGGGGTCCGCCTCTCTGAAGGGGTCTATTACACAAGTTTAAAGTTGGATAACTCTTTTAATGATGTTTTGTAGGCATCTAAAACATTCCTCTCAACTTGTCCAACTGTCCTGTAATTCACAATATTTGTTTCACACATTTTGAATCAGGATGAAGATCTGAATAATATTAATGCTACAGAGACAAATGTGAGGAGCGATGAGGAATACAAGGAGGAGATCCCTACAGAGACAGATGTGAGGGGCGATGAGAAATACAAGGAGGAGATCCCTACAGAGACAGATGTGAGGGGCGATGAGGAATGCAAGGAGGAGATTCCTACAGAGACAGATGTGAGGGGCGATGAGGAATACAAGGAGGAGATCCCTACAGAGACGGATGTGAGGGGTGATGAGGAATACATGGAGGAGAACCCTACAGATAAGAGCCCAGGTAAGTAGTGACCACTAAATGAAGCAGAGATGAGTCTGTAACCATAATGACCCTGAATTGTACTTCCCCTATAGCAGGCGCCTTCCCCAGGTCCTAACAGTGTCCTCCAGTACTCAGATACCCCCAGGACTTACAGTAGGACCAAACTGTGTAATACAAAGCACATATCACAGCACTAGCAGGTAAGAAGAAAGCCAGGAGTTAGGAACTCATCAGTAGATGACTGGGCCAGGATGGGTATGGTAATCAGACAATGGAACAGATGGATGATGGGGGTTATATGGTGAACGGATGATTGAACAGACACTATGTGGCACTGACTGGACCTTTCCCTATATCTGTCCTTACATGCTGACCCTAATACCAGACATCACTGTCCCTCTCTAAGGGTCCATTCACACGTCCGTATAAATGTGTCTGCACCCGTTCCGCAATTCTGCGGAATGGGTGCAGACCTATTCATTCTTTATGTGGACGGAATGGATGCCGAGAGCACACTATGTACTCAACGCATCCGCATTTCCAGAGCGCGGCCCTGAACTTACGGTCCGCAGCTCCTGAAAAAAATAGAACATGTCCTATTCTTGGCCGCAGCTGCAGACAAAAATATGCTGTTGTATGGGGGTGTCGGCCGGGTGTATTGCGGATCCGCAATACACCACGCACGTGTGAATGGACCCTAAAACTGACCCTAAAACAGACAACAGGAGGACACTAAGACCCAACCCAAAGTGAGCAGAGCTGAACTAGAATCAAGGCAGGAGAGACTGAAACATGGAACATCCCCTCCCCCCAACCACACACACAGACTACAAGAATCAGAGGAAAAGACTGGACAAACCATAAGAACAAAACTACACGGATGAGGAAAACTAGGAGAGATACTAGAAAATAAAAGGATTTCTGAAATGAAAAGCACAGAGCTTACACTATAACCAGCAGCCCCTGCAGAAACTAGGAATATTTACAGCGAGGCTAACCAGTCAGGAGCTCCTCTCCAAACAAGGTGAGCTACAGAAGAGAGGTCGGCTGAGCAAGAGATCAGCTACGGTATAATACATAGCAACTGCCCCAAACATACTAGTAGACAGGAGAAGAGGAAACCATAGGAGTGTTCCCGCTGATCCTAGCCCATTACACTAAGGTGGTAACGACTCCTTCAGGTCTGCGCTGTGACTCTCCAGGACGTGCTCAGTAATATCAGGGTGACAGGTCTCTTCCATGAGTCTCCTGGACGTGTCCTGGTGTCCCTCTGTGCAGCATTTCACAGGCCTCATGTCACATACACTCTGGACTGCACTGGATTCTGGTGTCCAAATTACGAATGTGCAAGGTGTCAACACATGTGTCGTCCATACAGGCCCCGGGTACCTTCTGGCTTCATCTGAAAAATTGTGATTATTGGGCTGCCATACCTCTAATAGGGGGTAGGTTTCCTGGCCCTCCTGACACCTCTGTTGCATACAATGACTTATTGTTATAATGCTAGAGTCAATTATTTAATTTTTCAGTTGGCTTGCTTCTTCTTTCCCAAGGTTATTTCTGCCTTCAACAACTGGTGTTTAGTCCGTTCAGGTTCTCACTTGAGTTGATCAAAATAGATTAAACTTGATGAACCTGTGTCCTTCTCTTAAGGCAATGTAATTATGAGTTTCTCACACCGGTTCCTTTGCCATGGTTGACTTCTGAGATACAACACAAACTGGTCCCACATCACATCATCAGTATTGGTTATGGACTTTTGCCCCTTCTCATACCTTCTGCTGTAATATTGCCATCAATTGTTGTATGCTGTTCATGGACTGGGGCAGCGTCTCCTCCTCCTTCTGACGCCGGGCAAAGAATCTTTTTCACAGTATTCTATTTGATCACGGATGCCCAACTTGCGGCCCTCCAACTGTTGCAAAACTACAACTCCCAGCATGCTTGGATAGCCTACAGCTATTAGGGCATGCTGTGAGTTGTAGCTTTGCAACAGCTGGAGAGCCGCAGATTGAGCCTCCCTGTGATTGATCTCTAGGATGTGAGAAACCTATGCATATGATTGCCTGACTCTTGCCAGTTGTAACAGCTCTGTTCTTCTTGTCCCACCCTTCTATGTACAGTCCTGATCAAAAGTTTAAGACCACTTGAAAAATGGCAAAAAAAACATATTTAGCATGGCTGGATCTTAACAAGATTCCAAGTAGAGCTTCAACAAGAAGAAATGGGAGTGAGACAAAACATTTTTTGAGCATTCAATTTAATGAAAACAACGAATAAACTGAAACAGGCTGTTTTTCAGCTGATCAAAAGTTTAGGACCACACCTCCAAAAAATAAATAAACCCCCCCCCCCCCAAAACAGAAATTCAACTTCCAAATATGAACTCAGTAATGAGTAGCTCCGCCGTTATTGTTTATCACTTTAAAAATTTGTTTCGGCATGCTTGATGCAAGCGTTTCCATGAGGTGAGTGGGAACATTTCTCCAAGTAGTTAAGACGGCCGCACGAAGGCCATCTACTGTCTGGAACTGTTGTCCATTTTTGTAAGCTTCCCTTGCCATCCATCCCCAAAGGTTCTCAATTGGATTTAGATCAGGGGAACATGCAGGAACTTTCTTCCACCTTTTGAATGTCCCATGTTTGGTGCTCTCTTGCAAAGTCCAAACGAGCAGTTATGTGGCGTTCAAGGAGACGAGGTCTTTGAAGAAGTTTTTTTGTTTTTGAAGCCCTTCAGTCTTAGATGCCGTCTGATGTTTATGGGGCTGCAGTCAGTACCTGTAAGGGCCTTAATTTGGGTCGAGGATCGTCCAGTGTCTTGACGGACAGCCAATTGGATCCTCCGGCTCAGTGCTAATGAATTTTTTTGGGGTCTTCCACTTGACTTTTTTGTTCCATAACCCTCAGGATCATTTAAGAAATTCCAAATGACTGTCTTACTGCGTCCCACCTCAGCAGCGATGGCGCGCTGTGAGAGACCCTGCTTATGCAGTTCAACAACCCGACCACGTTCAAAAGGGGAGAGTTTTTTTGCCTTTGCCATCACAACGTGTGACTACCTGACAGAAAGTGACAATGAATCCACATCTTTGCACAGATTTGGCCTTTTAAAGGCATGTGGTCCTAAAATTTGGATCAGCTGAAAAACAGCCTGTTTCAGTTTAATCATTATTTTCAATTAATTGAATGCTCAAAAAATGTTTTGTCTCACTCTCATTTCTTCTTGTTGCATGTTGAAGCTCTACTTGGAACCTTGTTAAGATCCAACAGTGTAAAATATGATTTTTTTGCCATTTTTCAAGTGGTCTTAAACTTTTGATCAGGACTGTACTTGGGGCCATTATGTTTTTAGGTGTGGGGTCACATGACAATTGGACAACCCCTCTAGCCTCTCGTCAGTTATGAATTTTGATAGCTGCCTTCAATAATTTCCAAAAATAATTAAAAAAATGTTTTGTTCTTGGTAAATGACTGTACTGGGAGCTTGGAGAAACATCTCATATCTACATATTATAATGCAGATGATCCATGTGTCATATCTGATACATATGAAGAGCGTGCCATTATCCCAGATGTACCCTCAGACCTTCACAGCAAAAATCTATCATCTCATC